>NC_073393.1:37828705-38128705 GCF_028641065.1 Leucoraja erinaceus
CTGTCTCCGCCTCTTCCTTTCTTCTTCCCACCCACACCACCCCCACATCAGTCTGAAGAAGGGTCTCGACTGGAAACGTCGCCTTTTCCTTCGCTCCATATATGCTGCGTCACCCGCTGAGTTTCTCCAGCATTTTTTATCTACCTTCGATTTTTCCAGCATCTGCAGTTCTTTCGTAAACGCTATACCTATCTTTGTAGCTTTGACTGCGACTATTTGGTTTCAGAAACAGAGACCACACAAACAAGATGTTAGTCAACGCAAGATTTACTGGGCGACAAAGCATCTATCTTAACACGTGTGTAGGAAGGAAGTGAAGATGCTGGTTTAAACCGAACTTAACAATTTAAGTTGGGACTGCAGCTGTTTACAATATACATTAAAGATTTAGATGACAGAATTAAAAGTAACATTAGCAGATGACACAAAGCCACGTGGCATTGAGAAATTCCTCGTATGTTGCAAAACATACTTGGTGAATAAAGTGTGATTCTGAAATGTGAAGGGGATGCTATGAGGATGCAAAGTAACTTGGACAGGTTGGGTGAGTGGGCAGATGCATGGCAGATGCAGTATAATGTGGATAAACGTGAGGTTATCCACTTTGGAGGCAAGAATGGGAAGGCAGATTATTATCTGAATGGTGTCAGGTTAGGAAAAGAGGAAGTGCAACGAGACCTGGGTGTCCCAGTACCTCAGTCACTGAAAGTAAGCATACAGGTACAACAGGCAGTGAAGAAAGCCTTCATAAAGAGAGGAGTTGAGTAGAGGAGCAGAGAGGCCCTCTGCAGTTATGATGGGGCCTGGTTAGACCACACCTGGAGTATTGTGTGCAGTTTTGGTCTCCTAATTTGAGGAAGGACATTCTTGCTATTGAGGGAGTGCAGCGTAGGTTCACAAAGTTAATTCCCGGGATGACGGGACTGTCATATGTTGAGAGAATGGAGGGACTGGGCTTGTATTCACTGGAATTTAGAAGGATGAGAGGGAATCTTACAGAAACATATAAAATTATTAAGGGATTAGACGAGCTAGATGCATGAAACATGTTCCCCATGTTGGGGGAATCCAGAACCAGGGGCCACAGTTTCAGAATAAGGAGTAGACCATTTAGAACGGATGAGGACAAACTTGTTTCACACAGAGAGTTTGAATTTGTGGAATTCTCTGCCTCAGAAGGCAGTGGAGGCCGATTCACTGAATGCATTCAAAAGAGAGTTAAATAGAGCTCTTAGGGCTAGCGGAAACAAGGGGTATGGGGAGAAGGCAGGAACGGGGTACTGATTGGGGATGATCAGCCATGATCATATTGAATGGCGGTGCTGGCTCAAAGGGCTGAATGGCCTAATCCTGCACCTATTGTCTATGTAGCTATGTAGCTATATATCTTATCCCTCCCCGAGCTCCCTATCCTCCACTTCCTTCTCCCAGGTGAATGCTGATGAAAAGTACTCATTTAGAGTTCCACTGATATCCTCTGGCTCCACCTATGGATTTCCCTTTTAATCCCTGAGTGGACCAATTATTTTCCTCGATAACCTCTGTTTCTAATATACTTACAAAAGATTTTGGGATTCTCCTCAATCCTGTTTGTCAAGGCCATTTTATGTCCTCATTTTGCCCTCTAATTTCTTTCTTGTTCTCTCCTGCATCTCGTATGAACCTCAAATGACTCAGTTCAGTGACTCTAAGCTCTCACTTCTAAATGGCCGTCCACTTCTTGAATGTTTTTCCCTCAAGCAGCCGCTCCCAATCTCCTTTCACCAGGTCCTGTCCTATACAGTATCAAGCTAAATTAATTCATTCCAGTTAATATCAAGAAATGGATGAAAGCATTGTGTAACATAATCCTTCTTTTTTTACCAGACAAAGGGTCACAACCATTCTCATTGAGTTTCTCCACTAGGTTGTTTGTTGCTGGAGTTTCCTTGGTCCTTATCTTTCACCCCACCAGCCTTTGACTGCATCATGTTATTCTTCATCGTTTCTGCCAACTGCACCCCGGATTCTACCGCCAGTCACATCTTCCCCTCCCCTTACTGCTTTCATCTTAACTCTTTCCGTGACCCCCTGGTTTGTTCCTACTGTACCACCCGTCATCCCCTGTCCCCAGGTACTTTTCTCTGCAACGTTAGGAGGTGTAATACCTGCCCCTTCACTTCCTCCCCTCGCCACCTTCCGGGGATCTAACCAGCTCTTCCAAATGAGATGGAGAATCACAAGGTCCTTCTCCTCCCACCTCATCTCTGGCATTTGGTGTGCTTGATATGTACTCACCTACATCAGCGAGACCAAGTGCACCTTGTCCACTGCTTTGCCCAGCACCTGTACTTTGTCTGCAATGACCATCTTGCATTGTCGGTTGCAAATCATTTTAACTCCATTGCCAGGGGTGTTAAATCCAAACAAGAGAAACAACACCTCATATTTTGCCTGGGCTATCTACAGTCCAATGTCATGAACATTGAATCCAATGTCAAGTAATCGGCACACTCTCTGTTCCTTTATCCCTTCCACTCGCCCACTGTTTCCATTTACTCACCATCCATCCCTTATCACCTTCATTTCATATTGGGTTCCACAACCTGCAGCCTTTCTTTGTAACATCTCATCATATCCCAGCCTCTGTCGTTAACTCCACACTTCCCTCTGCCCTCCAGTCTTGCTCAGCCGCTCTCCACTAGGATGTACCTATTGCTTGTGAGCGCCTGCCTCTCCTCTTCCCTAGCATCCCTTTACACTGGTTATCTCCGCAGTTTTGGGGACAGAGCCTTCTCCAGGGCTGCTCCCAGGCCCTGGAACTCCCTCCCCCAACTGATCCGCAATTCCGTGTCCCTCAACATCTTCCAGTCCCGCCTCAAGACTCATCTCTTCACCTCTGCCTATCCATAGCCCCACGTCCCCCTTCCTTTTCATCTGTGCTTGAATTACCTCATATTGTGTTTTGAATTGAATTCTGTCTTTAATTTGTGTACTAGTCATGTCTCTACTATTTATTTCATTCCGCTTACATGTTTTTCCTCTAATTGCTAAATTTTTGTACGGTGTCCTTGAGACTCTTGAAAGGCGCCCATAAATAAAATTTATTATTATTATTATTACAATCTCAATCCTGGTGCAGGGTCATGGCCTAACATGTCGATTATACTTTCAACATCCACAGTTGCACCTGAACTGTTGAGCACCACCAGGAGTTTGTTTTCATTTTGCTTTACATCTAGTGGTCTGGAAATTCTGCTTGCCTGGTACCAGCGAAAGCCCGCCCGGCATGCCAGATTAACAGCGTTTTATTGTATTATTAACAGAAGGGTCATTGACCTGAAACATTCACTCTACCATTACGTCCAGATTCTGCTGAGTGTTTTTGTCATTTTCTCTTTTTGTTTCAGATTTCCGGCTTTTTGCTTTCAGTAGAAACCCTACCTGCTCCTTGATTGACACATTTGGTATTTCCTGCTTAAGACTGTGCCAAGTTGTCATTCTGGTTGTAAACTGTGGATAGAAAGCAAAACGGAACATGATGTGACCAACCAATCTAGAAATATTTTCCCAGTAAGGATCTAGGCCATATATTCATCAACATCACACCTTGTATGTTATGTTGTTTTCTACTCAAAGTATCCATGCCTGTAAGGATTTTTATTACAAGCAGCATTCCTCTGAACAGTCTTAAATTATAGGTGTTCATTCCATATAATGAATGGGCAGAAATCCAGTATTTGTTCTTTTATTTTCTACAATGCATGATTGCCAAAAGGGCTTCACTCAGCAATCAATCCCAACGGCATTAATGAAAATAACTCTTACCAGGGTGGCACAGCGGTAGAGCTACTGCCTTGAAGTGCCAGAGACCCAGGTTTGATCCTGACTTTGTACAGAGTTTGTACCTTCTTCCTGTGACCTGCGTGAGTTTTCTCTGAGATCTTCGGTTACCTCCCACAGTCCAGAGATTGTAGGTTAATTGGCTTGGTATAAATGTAAATTGTCCCTAGTGAGTGTAGGATAGTGTTAGTGTGCGGGGATCACTGGTCAGTGTGGACTCGGTGGGCCAAAGGGCCTAGTTCCATGCTGTTTCTCTAAACTAAACTAAACTACCAAACAAAGGCAAAAGGAATCTTCTTCAAATGTGGTTCTTCTCCCTTGCAATTTAATTTTTTTCAACTGCAAATCTTGGTTTATGGCTGAGTGATTTTGAGGCAATTTGTAACAACTCTCTCTGTTTTACTTTACAGATCGATACTGAATTCGCAGCCATTGCTACAATGAGGCTGAGGTTTATAACTACCAGCATTGTTGCATTTGTGGTCATTCAGGCACTGACTTTGTTCTTCTTGTACTCCAGACAAAATGTTGTTACATATCCATCCGAAGAACAGGATAGCAAAGTTCACATCCTCATTCTTTCATCCTGGCGATCGGGCTCATCCTTTGTCGGACAAGTTTTCAGTCAACACCCTGATGTTTTTTATTTAATGGAACCTGCTTGGCATGTCTGGGTACAAATGCATCCAAACGGTGCCAAGGTCTTGAAAATGGCTGTCAGGGATCTGGTGCGATCCACGTTCTTGTGCGACATGTCAGTTTTTGATGCATACATGAACGAAAACAGACCTGTATCTCACTTATTCCAGTGGGAAGTCAGCCGAGCCCTCTGCTCACCACCAATGTGCAACTATTATCAGAAAACTGACCTAACGAACGACTTAATGTGCAAGAAACACTGTAACATGACCAAATTTTTTAAAATGGAGGAAACCTGCAAAAGCTACAGTCATGTTGTGATCAAAGAAGTGAGATTCTTTGAGTTAAAGTCACTGCTTCCTCTCTTCACTGACCCCTCTCTGAACCTCAAAGTTATTCATCTTGTCAGAGACCCCAGAGCTGTGCTTAAATCTCGTAACAAGTCCTTATATGCACTGTTACGAGACAATGGTATTGTTTTAGGCGTTGGAGCTAAACACATTGAAAAGGATAAAGGGGAAGATTCAAACTATGAAGTCATGAAAGAGATTTGCAAAAGTCACTTGTTGATTCATGAGCTTGCCACTGAGCAAGCTCCTAACATCCTGAAACAACGCTACATGATGGTGCGGTATGAAGATGTAGTAAGGGAACCACTCAAGGAGTTATCAGCAATGTATAAGTTTGCTGGTTTAAGTTTGACTCCAAAACTTGAATCTTGGATATATAATATCACACATGGAAAAGGAACTGGATCAGCTTTCAAAATAACGTCTAGAAATGCTAAAAGCATATCAGAGGCATGGAGAACTGAAATGCCATTTAAAGACATTGTAAAAATACAAAATATCTGTGGAAGGGCCATGCAGATGCTTGGATATGAACTGGTTCAAACTGAATTTGAACAGAAACTTTTATCTCGGGACCTCATCCACCCGCAGAAAAATCAAAAGTTTAGCTGGTTGACTTCTGATGAGGATGCCACGTAGGATTGCAAGCCATATTTTCATTTTGTTTTTATCTGTTATTTCTGATTTTATTCAACTTTTGAAACTTGTATGAAGTCCAGAACAATTTTTAGCTCCTTACATGAACACTTTTGAACAATTAAATTGCAAAATTGTAACTGGCTTTGAAGGTAGGGCAGATGTTTCTGTATTAAACTTCTGTGATCATTTAACATGGTCATCAGGTACTGCTCTAACTGCAAGATAAACAAGTGGAAAGATTATTCAATGGGATTATTCAATGGGATATTTCATATTGGGAAGATGTATCTGTTAAAGTCTGGTTAATATAATTTCTTTAGATTAATGAAGAAAATTTGTCTCTTATCTAAATCTAACGTTCCACTTTGATGTGAAGCAAACAAAAAGTGTCATTATTTTGTGCTGTCTCGGTACTTCTGGTGTTATGTAATTGAATTACTGACAGGACTGCATCTATGAAAATCATTGGTATGTATGCTGGGATATTCTGTGCTTAAAATAAATAAGCATAAAACTTTAAGAAATGCATTAACAGCCTCCCTTGCACATGTCCAGGCGGAATAACTCCTTTTAATTGCAGGGTTAATTTAAAGTTTACGTTTATAAAGACTTTTATCTTGAAAATAAAATGTTTGCCAAATTGTCAGAAGTAATCTGCTTGCACGGGTTCAACAAAATCCTTATGTTTATAGCCATGTTATGTTTATGAATGTTTTATTTCCGAATGGGGGGAAAGCACCACATTCCAGACATTAAGAAATGTTTCCACTTTAGGGAGCCTGGGACCAGTAGGACACACTGCTATAGAACAGCTTGGCTTTGGATGAAGTAAAGTTCCCTTTCTGTGACCCACTATCAGGAGAAATCATTCAGTGTCAGCAAGAAAGAAAGAGCTCGATAGACTAATTTCACTTTTCAGTTCTTTGGTCAATAGGCTTCAGGATTATGGCATATTAGATGGTCAGATGTATTTCAAATTTGAGATTGATATTTGATTGAAATCTGCTAAGCAGAATAGAATTAAGGGACAGAAGTTTAGGGGTAATATGAGGGGGAACTTCTTTACGCAGAGAGTGGTGGCGGTGTGGAATGAGCTCCCAGTGGAAGTGGTGGAGGCAGGTTCATTGGTATCATTTAAAAATAAATTGGGTAGGCATATGGATGAGAAGGGAATGGAGGGTTATGGTACGAGTGCAGGCAGGTGGGACTAAGGGGAAAAAAAATTGTTCGGCATGGACTTGTAGGGCCGAGATGGCCTGTTTCCGTGCTGTAATTGTTATATGGTTATATGGTTATATCCTTATTGTAAATTCCATCTCGGGCGTCTAGATAAATACCTTGATCTAAATTGCCCCGAACATTCTCTAGAAGTTCACTTACTGAAAATGGTTGGTTATATTGTCATTATTATCTTTAGGAATAAAGACAATGTAACTAACCTTTTTTAATAAGTGAACTTCTTCACTGCTGACAAATGTCATCATGATTTTTAACTGTGTTTTCTTTCGCTCCACATCATTCATGTCATGAAATGTGTGCGGTATTTTGACTTTAGCCTGTGTTATGTTCCAATTTGATCTCCTTTGCCTTTCAATTTTTGCCTAAACTATCAAAAAGCAACATATGCCTGCCACATGCCTGCCACTCTAACCATGTTGCCCTGGTATTTTCAAGTATCTGTGGACATACACTCTTAAATCCTGAAGATAGACCCAAAAGCTGGAGTAACTCAGCGGGACAGGCAGCATCTCTGGAGAGAAGGAATAGGTGACATTTGGGGTTGAGACCCTTCTTCAGACTATCTTCGGTTTAAACCAGCATCTGCAGTTCCTTCCTACACTCTTAAATCCTATCAATCTGAGGGTCATACTATTCCTTGTAGGTCTTGTTTGCCTCCACAAAAGCATGCCTTTACTCGTACCTGCTTTAAAAGGACATCAATAATACCAATAATACCTGCCCAAGAAGAGCAAGGTGACGTGCCTCAATGACTATCGACCAGTGGAACCAACGTCTATGGTGATGAAGTGCTTTGAGAGGTTGATTATGGCGCATATCAACTCCTACCTCGACAAGAAATTCGACCCACTGCAGTTCGCTTACCGCCACAACAGATCAACGTTGGATGTAATCTCACTGTCTCTCCACTCCGCTCTGGACCACTTGGACAACAAAAACTCATATTCAGGCTGTTATTCATTGACTACAACTCGGCATTTAATATCATCATCCCCTCCAAGCTGGTTACCAAGCTCTCAGATCTGGGTCTCTCCGCATCCCTCTGCAATTGGATCCTTAACTTCCTCATTCACAGACCACAGTCTGATCGTATTGGTGGAAATGTGTCATCCTCGATAACAATCAGCACGGGAGCACCTCAAGGCTGCGTGCTCAGCCCCCTGCTGTACTCACTCTATACTCATGACTGAGTAGCCGTTCACAGTGCGAACTCCATCATCAAGTTCGCTGATGACACCACTGTTGTGGGACGTATCACTGATGGGGACGAGTAAGAGTATAGAAGTGAGATCGACCGACTGACCAAATGTTGCCAGCACAACAACCTGGCCCTCAACACCAGTAAAACCAAGGAACTGATTGTGGACTTCAGAAGGGATAGGATCGGGACCCACAATCCCGTTTATATCAACGGGTCGATGGTGGAAAGGGTCAAAAACTTCAAATTCCTGGGCGTGCATATTTCCGAAGATCTCTCCTGGTCCCAGAACATTGATGCAATCATAAAGAAAGCACATCATCGCCTCTACTTCCTGAGAAGATTACGGAGAGTTGGTATGTCGAGGAGGACACTTTCTAACTTCTACAGGTGCACAGTAGAGAGCATGCTGGCCGGTTGCATCGTGGCTTGGTTCGGCAACCTGAGCGTCCAGGAGCGGAAAAGGCTGCAAAAAGTCGTAAACACTGCCCAGTCCATCATCGGCTCTGACTCCCTACCATCGAGGGGATCTATCACAGTCGCTGCCTCAAAAAATCTGCCAGCATCATCGCCCGTCGGGGGCTTTGACTCTGACATCGGGAGGAGAATGAGGAGTGCAGGGGAGAGATAAGACTTTGCCTTCCATCACAGTGAGGGGGAGATTCACTGTGATGGATGTTTGTGTAAATTGTGTTGTGTCTTGGTTCTTTTTCTTGTGTGTATGACTGCAGAAACCAAATTTTGTTTGAACCTCAATGAGGTTCAAATGATAACAAATAAATTGTATAATTGTATCAAGGACCCACACACACACACATCCTGGCCACATACTCATCTCTCCGCTGCCATCAGGTAGAAGGTACAGGAGTCTGAAATCTGCAATATCCAGATTCAGGAACAGCTTCTTCCCCACAGTCATCAGACCATTAAACACAACTTCAAACAAACTCTGAACTATAACAGCCTATTGCACTTTAACTGTTTATTTATGTGTGTGTGTGTGTATATATTCTATGGTATATGGACACACTGATCTGTTCTGTATTTATGCCTACAATATTCTGTTGTGCTGCAGCAAGCAAGAATTTCATTGTCCTATCTGGGCACATGACAATAAAACTCTCTTGACTCTTGACTTGACGACTTGATATTTTGAATTCCATTTGCAACATTTCTGCCCATTTTATCTTTCCACAGTCTATAACTTTCCTTCTCACCACAAGCCAGTTTTTGCATCAGATGCAAAAGTTTTAATCACATACCACATTTAAATCAAATTAATTGAAGTATACTACAAAATGAAAGAATCATCAGTGAACCAGATTAAACAGTTGTTCTGTGTTAATTCCAACCAGGTGCCGAATGTACTGTTTGTCATTCCCCTTTGCCTCCAGCCTCTGAGCCATTTTGATCCAACGATATTTTGTTTGGCTTTATTGGCCTTTAACTTTAATGATCAGTCTGTTATTGGAAATTTGTCTGGTAGCTTTGATAACATCCATGTAAATTGCATCAAATGAGCTATCTTCATTGATCTCATTGCATCCTCAATAACTTCAATCGAGTTAGTCAAATATGATTTTATCTGAACTAATCCATTCTGATTATCCTTGATTTTTTTCTTTCTTACTAATTTATTATTAACACCATGGAGAATTTGTTCAAATATATTCTCCATCTCTGATGTTAGGAACTGGTTTATGAATAGTTGGTCAGCTTTTTTTAAAACCACCCTGTCTTCCTCTTCTGTCAAATCATGCATGTAGCCCTAGAGATCAAATATTTCCCCTCCCATGGCTGTCTCATTGATCTGTTCGTCAAAATCAGACTGTTTCCAACCTGTTACTCTACCCTCTTCCCTTGTAAAACTAGTCACCACCATGAAACCTACTACCTGCCCCCTCGACGTTGTCCCCTCTGCCCTTCTGAAGGATGTCATTACAATAGCCGGTCCCAGCATCCTCGCCATCTTCAACAGTTCTCTGGCCACTGGCACTGTTCCTACCTGCTTCAAGCATGCGGTGGTCCAGCCCCTCCTGAAAAAACCTAACCACGACCCCACCTTGCCTAGCAACTACAGACCTATTTCAAAACTGCCTTTCCTTTCAAAAGTACTTGAAAAGGTAATTTTAAGTCAACTTATGCCTTACCTTCACCAAAATATTATCTTGGTAACTTTCCAATCAAGTTTCATGGCCCACCACAGCACAGAGCCTGCCTTGTTGAAGGTACATAATGACCTACTTCTCACCATTGACTCTGGCGACTGTGCAATCCTGCTCCTTCTTGACCTCAACGCAGCATTTGACACTGTCGACCACACCATCCTAATTGACTGTCTCCGGTACGGGGTTGGTATTGATGGCACTGCCCTGAGCTGCTTCATCTCCTACCACAAAGGTAGGAGTTTCTCGACTAACATAGGCAACTCATTCTCCTCCCCAGCTAGCCTCTGCTGCAGGGTTCCACAAGGTTCCATCCTTGGCCCCATTCTCTTCCCCCTGTATATGCTCCCCTTAGGCCAAGTCATTCAAAGGCACGGCATTTCCTTCCATTGCTATGCAGACGATACACATCCACCTCGAGGATATAAAGTGTGAACTTCCTCCCTAAACGAGAGTGTCAGCCCCTTGGACTCGATCAAAACCATAGCAGGCAGCCTTGGAAGCGGTTCTGACAAACAAGTCGTGGTAAAATAAATTCGGACCAAGATCCTTCTTTATGATTTACAAATCTCCTCCCGCCTGACGGGCTTCCCCCCACCTTCATCAAAAAAGTCTGCTTAGCACCCGAAAAAAAGGGACCACACACCCCACCTCCAGGTCCCTGTGCCCTCAGATCGGCCGACGGGCTGCCTGGGTTTCCACACAATATCAGATCCGCGGTCTAGGCATAAACTCAGGGGCGACTGCGCCTTTGCAGTTGCAGCTCCTAGACTGTGGAACAGCATCCCTCTTCCCATCAGAACTGCCCCCTCCATCGACTCTTTTAAGTCGAGACTTAAAACTCATCTTTACTCTCAAGCCTTTCTTGACGTCCTCTGAGGGAGGGCTATATGTATGTATTTATGTATGTACTTAATCTATGAACCACTGTTGGATAACGTTAGTACCTCCACCAATGTAAAGCACTTTGGTCAACGAGAGTTGTTTTTTAAATGTGCTATAGAAATAAACGCGACTTGACTTGACTTGATTTGACTAGAGGATTGGAGAACAATGGTTAGAGTCCCTGTTATTTAATTTCCTCTAACTTTGATTCAATACTAGACCATCAAAAAGCAGAAAAGGTCAGGGTGTCAACTGAAAGCAGAGCCACAGAATAGGTATGTTACAAAACTTACCTTCAGCGGTGCTGCAGTTCTGTCACTGGCCGCGTGCGCAACTTTGGTGCCATTGAGAGGGGGGCGGGATTAAATGCCGTTTTCTCCAGCCTGGTGAAATCCATCTTTGTCAGGCTGTTTAGCTGCTGAAGAATAATCGCTCCGACATCGGTTTTATCAAGTTTATTAAAAAATAGCGCTGGATAATTTAATAGCAGGAGTAAAATAAAAATCGTCTTCTAAAGCCGTCAACGCCGACAACGGGACGGATCTCACGAACGGGCAAAGCAAGGTACACCGTTTATTTTTACATATAAACGTGCTTCTTAGGATGCCTTTAATCAAAATTTCACGTTGCGAAAAGGTGACTTAGGACCCATACGAATCAGCAGTGTTTTGCCTGCCGATATGGGGTTTAAATTCACCGCAAATGCAATGTTCCAACCGATCACATTCCACAAAATCTCTCTCGCAAGATGATTTAAATGGCCATTAATTTATGGGAATTAAACAATAAATTCCTTCCATTTGGCCTATAAATTCATGACAATGAGATTTAAAAATCATGTCATATTGTGAATTCTTGTGTGAATGTTATTTGGACACTTAGGCTATTTGAGAATGTTAACCCTTAAGAAATGGATAGATGTTTAGATCCAGTAATTGAATTTTGTAATAAGGTAACTAACTAATTATATGCTTTAATTTCAGGTCATCCAAGTACGATGTTTCATATTTGTTTCAGAATGCTTCAATTTACAATAACTGAAAAATTCATTCAGTTCTCTTAATTTTTAAGAAAGTTATGGGCTTTTGACTGTCTTTGATCACAGGTTTTGAGTTAAGTCAATGTAAAAGCAATAGGGAACAAGATGCTAATTTCCGAGTATGAAAATGACCATAACTTTTTTAATACTGAAGATATGAAAGTGAATTAGGTGTCAAATTAAACTTCTTTTTATGCTTTATCTGATGGGATAAATTGCAGACTTGATTTTTTTAATCTCAACATTTTGTAACATTGCTACACAGAAGCAGCTGCTACCCTGTAATTTCCCTGCTCTTCCCTGCTTGTGGCAGAATTTGCAAATTCAGTGGTGATTTCGTCATCCACTTTGGAACCTGCAGAACTGGAGTGAAACCAGACATACTCAACCTTAATAGACCGGCTAAGATGTGAATGATCCCAGGTGCAGATGCATATGGTGATATTCCTAGAGTGTGGTGGAAGAGTGCAGGGTGCCGATTGTGAATAGGTTTTATGTGCAAGCACTGGTGCATTTCTCAACAAATTAATGCTTCCTGAAAAGTAACATGCTAGAGATGCTGGAATTCAGAAATAAGAACAGTATGCCGGAAACAGAAACAGAATCAACGTCACAGATCAATAGTCTTCTGATGATCTGAAACCGTAATCCTGTTTTTCTCTCCAGCTTGCTGTTTCTGTTGCCATGCAACATTACTAAGCCAATGGTGTATTGGCCACATATACCAGTTGGATCTTGGTCACATTGCAAGGACTGAATAATGAACTGTACATCAGGTTAAGACAACTGGTATGGTGCTGTGGATGATCGGGAACCCAGGATGGCTGCTGAAGAGTTGAGGATAAACAGAAATCTCAGCTGGATGAGTAAAAAACAATACAAAACAGTGACCGTTTTGAAACTGCTCTCTTTATTTGCAGCAACTGCAGCAGAGATAATTTGGCCAGAGTGGTGCTCTTGCATTACATCTGTTAATAATCAACACCAAGGCTCAATCTATCATGCGTGGGTGTGAAGGCTGCCATGACTATTTCCAAGGAATCAATTTGGTTCTTTACAACTATTTACTTAAGATCGTCTACCTTGATCAGTACATGGGTGGCTCTTTGGTGTGGATCAATGGTGTTTTCATCCAGGACACCTGGATTCAACAGTCAGTGTGGGATTGTTTTTCTTTCACATCTGCAGAGGAATTTATTTGGAAATCTTCCATTTCAACCTATTCGATCACAATAGTGAACCACGTAACAACTGGAAAAAGCATTTTTGTGGAATTGTGCAACTTATTCATGAACTTACAAATCTTATTTTTTTATCTAACAACCGTCCTGATTTCACACAACAGTTCTTGGTGATAATGAAGAGAATCTGCCATTTGTGAAAGAGTTTGCTTCTGTGCAGCAGCTCTTTCGTTGCCTGTTCCTTTAACCAGCAGCTTTGTGCAGAATAGCCAGCAGGCGTGGACCTCAGTAATTTGTAAACCAGTTCCAGACTTGTTCGAACTGTTCTTTTAACATCTGTGAAGGCTTCATGCCAAATTTCATGACGTGCAATTGCCTTGGGCTGAAAACCTGCAGCACTAATGTCACCAATCAACTCTTATTGTGAGTACAGCTGCCCATACAAAGCACCAAATAAAATATGAAGAATACGGATAAGCAATGACTCCAGGCTTAACAACGATGTCACACTGCATATAAAATCAAAAGATTTCTGCTGTGCCAAAGAATGCCGTCCCAAACCTGATGGCTGTGTTCTTTAAGCCATGAACCTGTTGAACCACAGATCTCGCACCCCAGCGGGTATGAATATTGATTTCTCTAACTTTAAGTAACCCTTGCCTTCCCTCTCTCGCTATCCCTCCCTCTTTCCAGTTCTCTGCCCAGTCTGACTATCTCTGATCACATTGCATTTCTGTTTGCTTTGTCACTAACAATGTTGTACTAACTGTGTTGTAGCTAACAATGACCTCTTCTACATTTTCCTTCATCCCCCTCTCTTTTGACCTCTTACACTTCCTTATCTCTGTAACTCCCTCTCCCCTGACGCTCAGTCTGAACAAGAGTCTCGACCCGAAACGTCACCCATTCCTTCTATCCAGAGATACTGCCTGTCCCACTGAGTTGCTCCAGCATTTTGTGTCTATCTTCGAACCACAGATAAGATTTATATTTGATTTATAGCCGCTATAGTGACGATAAGGTTTACTGAACATTAGAGAGTGCCCACAGATGCCTGAGAATTATGAAAGTACTGAATTCCCCTGACATCAGTCCACTGTCGGTGAACTACATGTGCACAAGGAAGTAATATCAGTCTCTACAGTGGACGTGACATGCCAGCTTATTTAATTGTTCTCGGTGTAACTCTATAGTAAAGCATGTGGAAAGCCTGAGAGGAAGTAATGAGGACTCAGAGGAATTTCTTTCCACCAAGAAAATGGGTAGAATTGCCAAGTTCATTCCAATGCCCCCAAACAGATGCTGGGGAGCATATGTGGAAGGAAGGATAGCTTACACAATAGCTCAAGACTGCAGAATACCCAGAGGAGTATTAAAAGATATGCAACGACATTAGAAAGGGCATAAGGAAATAAGTTATTACAATCTTAATCAGTGGACTATGTTAGTGGGTGACACCAAAAAAGATAAATGTGACATTTTTGATCCAAGGTGAGACCTCAAAAGACCAGTTTTGAAAGGACGATGCTGAGAGCTCCATATATTGATTGGTACTTACTGGATGACCTTGTCTTACAGTCCTCCATCATATCTGCACTAAAAATGGTGGAGGATATTTGAATGATAAGAAAGCTGGGGTTTTAATTTAGGCAACAAAAGGACTTAGGAAAGATATGTCTAAGAGGTAAAATCATTATAAAAGCAGAGGACTAGTTTAAACTCCAAGGTGTGAGAATTATTCGTTCTTCATTAGTACAGGTGTCAGAGGTTAAGGGGAGAAGGCAGGAGAATGGGGTTAGGAGGGAGAGATAGATCTGCCACGATTGAATGGAGGAATAGACTTGATGGACCGAATGGCCTAATTCTGCTCCTATTCCTTTGGACCTTATGAGAATGTTAGATGGAGCAGGCACTAAAATTAAAAAGTAAAATCTATGAAAAGCCTCTCACTGTAAAACCTTCTGTTATTTTTGTTATGCCTTAAAGTGCCCTGCTTTCAATTCATGGCCAATTAGAAGCTATCCCAAGGCTCATCAGAACAGACACTCGTGATTTCACGAAAGGTCACTGGAGCGTAGATCCGCACCCACGTGACCGAAAATCTCAACTGGAGTACATGCTATACATCGGTACATGTTAGTGAATGGGAAAACACGCACTTTCCCACCCGTTAAAAACATCGAAAACGGCCGATATTTGAGCTGAAATTTTCTGTGCTAGTCGGGGTGACCGTGAAGCACAGCGACCTAAATTTTCAGGCAAAAAAAAAGATAGAAAGTAAGGTAATTACAAGAAGGAACTGAAGGTGGAAAAACAGCGGAATTGCTTAGCAGACATTTGCCGTGGAGATTTAAAGGTCCAAAATATCGGGAATTATCGCGTTTGCTCGCTGAATTTCATCAAAAGTAAGGCATTATTAACTTACTTTTGATGAAATTCAGCGAGCAAACGCGATAATTCCCGATATTTTGGATCTTTAAATCTCCACGGCAAATGTCTAATGCTTGCTACCCCATCAGAAAAGTGCAATTTGATTGTTGTTTCAAAATGGGGCACTGCCAGTTTGCAGGTAATGGGCCTTTTGACGTGATCTTCAGGAGCTGGAAGCTTGATGTTGCTACAGGCCTTCAAAGAAAGGGGTAGCAAGCATTACTGTTCCTTTAGGTTTATGTGTGAAATGTGAAGAGGATGTTAGGAGGTTGCAGGGTGATCTGGACAGGTTGAGTGAGTGGGCAGATGCGTGGCAGATGCAGTACAATATAGATAAATCTGAGGTTATCCACTTTGGTGGCATAAACAAGGGGGCAGATTATTATCTCAATGGGGTTAGGTTGGGTATGGGGGAGGTGCAGCGAGACCTGGGCATCCTTGCATTCACTATAAGGCAGCAACTCTACCACCGTGCTGTCTGCCCCTCTGCAATTCCTTGGAGGATTGAGCAGAGCTGTTCCCAAAGCAAGCTGAGATGCAACTGTGAGGTGTATGGTTTCTATGGTGCATCTGTAAGAATGTTAAGAGTCACTGGACACTTTGAATTTCCTCAGTCTCGTCAGGAAGTAGAGGCATTGGTGTGTATTCTTGCCGGTGGTTGACCCATGACAAATCCCTGGTAATATTAATGTCAAGGAACTTGAAGCTCTCAACCACTACCACTTCCGCCCAATTGATGCCGATTGGGGCATGTACTCCATCCTGCTTCCTGAAGTCGATAACCAACTCCTTGCGGCCATTGAAGGAGAGGTTATTGTCCTGGCACCATGTTGATTCTGAAGGCAGAAACTTTTGTGCATCTCCTTCACACAGAGGTCAGACTGTGACGGTCTCCATGCCCAATGTCTCCATGTCTCCATCTCCATGCTCAGTCTGCCAGGGCCTACTTGATCTCCCTGTTGCCAAACACTTTCATGCCCCTTCCCATTCCCACACTGACCTTTCTGTCCTGGGCCTCCTCCACTGCCAGGCTGAGGACCAGCACAAATTTGAGGAGCAACACCTCGTATCTCGCATGGGCAGCTTATGACCCAGCGGTATGAATATTGATTTCTCTAACTTCAAGTAGCCCTTGCATCCCCTCTCTCTCCACCCCTCCCCCACCCAAGTTGTTGTACCAGCATCATCAGTCGTCTTGTTGAATCTCGTTGTCTGTCACTCATTTTCACCAAGCCCACGGTAACAGTTGCCTGTTTATCATCATTACTTTTTTTGCATATTTCTCTTTCATTCGTTCTCTTTCTCTCTATATATATATATCTCGTTTCCCGTTCCCCTGACTCTCAGTCTGAAGAAGGTCTAGACCCGAAATGTCACCTGTTCCTTTCCTCCAGGGATGCTGTCTGACCCGCTGAGTTACTCCAGCTTTTTGTGTCACATTCTTCATATTTGGCTCTTCCTTGCTGGGTAAATGGATGGGAAAGGAAAGTGCAATGAAACTAATGACTACTATGAGGTCTGGACACCTAAAGAACAGACCAAGGAGGCACTTACAGTGGTCACAAAGGAAGTTGTCGTATTTCCCTACTATGGTGCAGTAGGCAGAAGTCCTGGCTGCATAAAGCAGACGGTACATCCATCAGTGCTGCTCCTGCATCTAACCTGAACTGGTGAAGGCCAATGTTAGGAGTGAATAGACGGAAACCTGGATACAGCAAACTGTAAGCAATGAGTGCGAGCCCCAAGCCTGTACCACAGCCAACAAGGTAAATATTGGAGGAGGTATCACAGGAATGGGCAAGAGACTGGCACCTGGTGAAAAGAAAGAAAATGAAGTAATGGGAAATGTCTCCAAAGATTGCTAACACAAAAATTAGCAGACCAGAGGGTGAAAGGAGAATGGATGGTGCAGTGAGACAGACTTCCTCCATCGAGGTCGACCCAAACATTTCTCTAGCCATGTACTGGTAATAAGAGAGATGGCTGGCAGCAGGTTCCCCACAGAGGGAGGAGTGCCCGCAGCAAGCTGCCAGACCAGGCATCAGCCCCAGCCCCAGCCCCAACCTCGGCCAACAGAGGCAAAGGACGGGGAGGCAGCAGGGCAACTGGCGTATGGGGAAAATAAAAATTATCTCGAAAAAAGACAACCCTAATACAACAAACGACTCATTCAGTCCTCAGTGGCTGTTCCTCATCTAAAGACAAAGGAGTTGAAACGATGTCCCGGTCAAGAACCGAAGATAAACACAAAATACTGGAGTAACTCAGCGGGACAGGCAGCATCTTTGGAGGGAAGGAATGAGTGACATTTCGGGTCGCGACCCTTTGTCAGACTGACTTCGGGAGGGGGGGAGAGAGATAGATAGATAGATAAGGAACTGTAAGGTGTGAAAACAGGACAAAGGGAATGCAGATCAAGGAAAATGTAGAATAGATCATGGTTAGCTGGGAGAAGGTAACAACAAAGCAAACAGAGATAAAATGTAGTCGACGAGAGTAAGACTGGTCAGAGAACTGGGAAACGGGAGGAATGGAGATTGAAGGAAATCAAGTTTACGAAGTCAATGTTCATACCCCTGGGGTGTAAATTACCCAAGCGAAATATGAGGTGCTGTTCCTCCAATTTGCACTGGGCCTCACTTTGACAATGGAGGAGGCCCAGGACAGAAAGGTCAGTGTGGGAATGGGAGGGGGAGTTAAAGTGTCCAGCAACCGGGTGATCAGGTAGGTTTAGCTGGACTGTGTGGAAGGATCGCCGAGCATGCGCTTGGTCTCGCCCATATACAGGAGTCCACACTTGGAACAGCGGATACAGTAGATGAGGTTGGTGGAGGTGCAAGTGAACCTCTGCCTCATCTGAAAAGTCTGTCAGGGCTCTTGAATGGAGTCGAGGGGGAAGGTATAGGGACAAGTGTTGCATCTCCTGTGTTTGCAGGGGGAAATACCTGGGGAGGGGGAGGGAAGGGACGAGTTGACCAGGGAGTTGCGGAGGAAACGGACTCTGCGGAAAGGGGAGGAGATGGGAAGATGTGTCCAGTAGTGGGATCCCGTTGGAGGTGGCGAAAATGTTGGAGGGTTAGGTACTATATGCGACGGATGATGGGGTGGAAGGTGAGGGCAGTGAGTTCTGCATGGGTGCAGGATGTAGTCGTCAATGTAGCGGAGGTAGAGTTCGGGGATAGGGCCAGTGTACGCCTTGAACAGTGATTGTTCAACGTACCCTACAAAGGGGCAGGCATAGCTGGGGCCCATGCAAATGCCTACAGCTATGCCTTGGATTTGGAAGAAGTGGGAAGAGTCGAAGACGTTGTTAAGGACACAACTTAGCATATGTGCAAAAACATTGTGCTCCAAGTGATTGTACGCATGATTTACATTCTCCCCAAATGTTGTTTGGGAAACGTATCTGTAATTGGACATGATTCCTCCATAAGGGTCCCTAATCAATGGGAGGAAAATTGAAACAGTCTGAACATATGTGGAGTTTGTAAGTTGAGCTCAGACTGCTGTTGATTGGCATATTAATGAGCATCTTCAACCAGTTTAACTTGCTCATGGGAGGTGGTAAGGCAGGGTGAACCACTCCTTATCACTTCAGCTGGGTGGAGTGCATCGCCAAAGTGCTATTGGGGTGGTGAATCGCTCTTGGTTACATGGGTTCAGAGGTTGCTCAGCCGTGCATCAAGAAGATAGAAGGGGCAAGTGCATCGACGTGAAAGTGAAAAGCAGACACTTAGAAAAGAAGTTAGAGGGGTGGTGATACTCGCTCTCTTTATTACATGCAGAAATGCACCTGTTTTTGTTGACGCATGTGAGGTGCCTGATACCATTTATTTATTTATTTATTTATTTAAATTGCTATTGCACCTCATACTGTAATAGGTCCACAATGCACGGTGAATTGGTCTAAGAGGAATCTCATGTTTCAAACATATTTGCATTCTACTCTGTTTTGGCATTTTTCCAGAAATCCCAGTTTCTACGTAATGTTTGCAATATTTGGAAACCGTACGTAATCGCAAATGTCGAAATGCAATGTACAAATACCCCAGTGGGAGGGAACACAGTGGAAGGTGTGGCCCTCTTCTGCAAAGAACGGGTGTCACTAGTTGTGGAGGTTCTTTCATCACCAATAGTACGGGACATGTTCCTGCGGAAGGTTCCATTTAGTTGGATCTTGCTCTAGGTCCTGCCCCTTGCAGAAAATTGATGCAGAAGAACACATTTGACCATAACTCAACCAGGCAATGGTCTGCACAAAATATGCTCAAGTCTCTGCAGGTAAAGAACACAAGAAAATAGGAGCATAAGGAGGCCATCCGACCCTTCCACCCAGCCTCGTCATTCATTATGATTCACGGCTGATCTGGCCAAAGCCTCAACTGCTTCTGTGCCTATTACCCCTAGCCCTCAATTCCCTGATCTTTTCAAAATCTAATTCCCCCCCCACCCCATCTTGAATATCCTCAGCAATCTGTCTTTCAACACCACCCTTCTGGGTAAAGAATCCCATAGATTTACCACCACCCCATGTGGGAAATTGCAACACGGTCGGTTTTAATTGACTGAAATAAAGAGGACGAAGATTGGATTTTTTTGCCTTCCATCACAGTGAAGAATGTGGGGGAGCAGCAGTGGAGGATGTTTAAGGGCCTGTCCCACTTGGACGTCATTTGCTGGTCACGCAGATGGCGAGCGATGATTTTGAGAATCCCAAAACCCTGAGGTGCTTCGTACGCCACCATGTCTCACCACGCGTCATGCGCGCGTCGTGCGTTGTAACACGTAAATGATGTCGCGTAAATGATGCGCAAATAATGCCCAAGTGGGACACCCCTTTATATTAACTTTTATGTAGTTGTGTGTCTTGGTGCTTTTTGGTCGTATGGCTGTATGGTGATTCGCATATTGGTACGTGACAATTGGTACATTGATTCTTTGGTACATGTGACAATAAAAGACCTGTGAAACCCTGAAAGACAGTCTCAGTTCAGCAGAATAAAGAATAAAGATATTTTTCTTAATTATCTTTAAGATTAATTTGCAGTGATTCTGAATAGGACATAGCTCTGTTGTTAGCTTATCTTGCCTGCAGGTCATTTCACTAAATTACAAATGTTATACTGTGCCTTACTTATGAAGCTGTCTACTCCTCCAGAGAGGTGGAGCAGGATGCCAGTCAGAGCCTCCTCTGTGTTATCCGTGTTACAGAACAATAGCTGAGAGAGAAAGCTGCGAGGTTGGATCATTTTACAAAAAGGTTCTTATTCTTTGACGGAGAGCATTGGAATGGAAAGTATGATTTTTGTAAATGCACAATGTTGGCAATATTGAACCAATTTCAAAAGACACTGCATTGAATTAAATTACTGCTAAATATATTTTAACAGCTCATGAATTATATAAATATTTGATATTATATATATTATAAGATTTTTTTTAATGTATATATTAGATTTACATAATTCATCAGCTGTTAAAATATATTTAGTAACTCTTTAATTATATATATATATGAATGCATATATATATATATATATATGTGTGTGTGTGTGTGTGCGCGCGTCCATTTGCGTTCATTTATATATATATATATAATTAAAGAGTTGCTAATATTTTTTATATATATACAAAAAAAATGAATGCCTATATCTGCTGTGCAAAAGTAGTCTTTGTTGTATTCTTTCCTTCCCAAAGAACATTTATTGTTTCTGAATATTCATATCATTTTATTTAATTTTTCATGAAAGGAGATATTTAGAAGGTGTGGTCAAACAGGTATACGTTGTTACGGGTTAAGGAGTCATCTGGATGTAGCCCAAAGAAACGTAACACATCATTCTGCACATCAAATGTGAAATCCTAACCCTTTCATAACTCTCTTGACACTGACATTTAAATTACCAGGTCATTTTCATAATTATATAATTCAATCTACATAGTATGTTGTGTTGGATTTCTCAATCTGGGTTTGGTTACGAACATTCTTAATTGTGAAATATGATTCATTTATAACACACCCTACAGTGCACAAAGCAACTACGATGGAAATAGTTTTGCCTGATCTGTCCTACATGCTCAGATTATATTCCTGAAGAATACATGCATTAAGCTTTTCTACATAGTCTCTGCATTGCAATTGCTCCATTATTGAAATGTGAATTTGAAATGTCAATACTTCTACAAAATAATAATAATAATAATAATAACTTTATTTATAAAGCACTTTTAGACAACATCAGTTACCACAAAGTGCTGTACATGGGAAGTCAACAAAAAGTTATTACAAACTGCTAAAACCATTAAGACGACAGGACTATAAAAACAGTAAAAATTAAAAGACATTAAAAGCACTAAAAACAGGAACAATGTCTCAGCCAGTGAATAAAAGTGAGTTTTTAGGGAGGATTTAAAGATGGTCAGTGAAGGGGCCTGTCTGATCTGCAGCGGCAAGGTGTTCCAGAGTGCCAGGGCAGCAACAGAAAAGGCTCTATCCCCTCTGAGCTTCCGCTTAGACCTTGGTACAATAAGAATACAAGAACTAGAAGCAGAAGTAAATCCTATGACGTCAATTCTGCTCTACTATTCATTATCTCAATGTCATGTTCCATTAATTCCCTTATTATACACAAATGCATTTGAATTCTGTTTTGAATGAAATCGATGGCCGCATGGCCCTTCAGGATGGGAATTTCAAAGCCTTTCTGTCCTGTGTATGAAGGAATTTCTCCTCATCTATGCCATAAGGGCTCTTATTCAATATCTGTGATGCTTAGTTCTAATCTAGGCTCTTTGGCGAGGGGAAATTTCTGATCTACACCTTGTCATACTCTGTAAAACGTTTGGAATTGTCCATGAGATATTTTCTCATTCTTCTAAACTCTCGAGAATTCTCATCCTGAAATCAGATTTAAAAATCTCTGTTGCATTCTCTGTGGTAAGATCGTCTCAGTTTTGTTACAATAACATTTTTTAGAGGACATTTGAACATGGACATGGATATAAAAGATTTGGAGGGGTGTGGGCCAAATATGGGAAAATTGTATCAGCTGTAATGGGGCGCCTTGGTCAGCATGGGCGAGGGGGTCTAAGGGGCTTGTTTTCATGCTGTATTACTCTATGCTCTATATTTAGTTTAGTTTAGAGATACAGCATGGAAACAGACCCTTCAGCCCACCGAGTTGACACGACCTGCGATCCCTGCACATTAACACTATCCTACACACACCAGGGACAATTTACACTTATACCAAGCCAATTAACCTACAAACCTGCAGTTGGACATGATTCCTCCACAGGGGTCCCTTAGCAACGGGAGGATAATGGAAAAATTATTTGGAGTGTGGGAGGAAACCAAAGATCTCGGAGAAAACCCACGCGGTCACGGGGAGAAAGTACAAACTCCGACAAGACAGCACTGTAGTCGTGATCGAACCCACGTCTCTGATGCCGCAAGCGCTGTAAGGCAGCAACTCTACCGCTGTGCCACCATGCCCCCCCACCCCCCCCCCCCCACACGGTGTTTATTAGGTGTGGAGAAGAAAACTGTTTCACCAAACCTATGAATAACCACACTACATCTTTACTCCAATATTCAAATCCTGTTGTAATGTCAACATAACATTGTCCTGGTCACAGCTTACTGCACCAACATATTGGTTTTCGGTGACTGTGTACAAGGTCACCCTATCTTTTACATCAACATCATGCAATTTCTCACCATTTAAAATTGACATTGCAAATCCCTTTTTTATTTGCAATGAATTGGATAACATCACAATTTCCACTTTAAATTGCATCTGCTGTGTTTTTATCCACGCATCAAACATGTCCATTTTTCCTGGAAGCCTCTTTACATCCTTCTTCCGAATCAATGTTACTTGGTTCATCATCATCGGCAAACCTGGAAACCTGACATTTGGTCCCCTCAGCCAAAGCCCTGACGTACATTGTGAGTAGCTGAAGCTCAGGCACTGCTCCAGGCATTTATTCCCACTCATTGCTTTCTGTCTAATCACCGATTCTTAGTCCTGTGAGCACTATCTGTTGGAGCTCGGAAATAGCAACTATTGACAGGAAATAGCAGATAAAAGCTGCAGTTATTATGTTGAATGGAATTTGTGGATAAGGAGTCATTTTAATTTGGTCCCTTTCTGATTCATTATTGTTCTACATTCGTTTCCTTTGAAATCTTTTTTCCAATCAATTTTCTTAATTTCCCCTCTGGACTTCTCTAATTCTAAATGAATCAGCAGGTGCTCAGTCAAGTTTTTGAAGCAAAAGAGCGGCACGGTGGCGCAGCGGTAGAGTTGCTGCCTTACAGCACCGGAGACCCGGTTTGATCCTGGCTGTACGGAGTTCGTACATTCTCCCCGAGACCGTGTGGGTTTTCTCTGAGATCTTCGGTTTCCTCCCACACTCCATAGACAAAAATGCAGATATAAATACAAATACAAATTCTCTTTATTGTCATTCAAACAAACAGAGGTCTGAACTAAACTTCGTTCCCTGCAGTTATAACCATAAAATAAACATGACACACAATTAGCACAGTTTCACACAAACATCCATCACAGTGAATCTCCAAACACCTCCTGACTGTGATGGAAGGCAAAAGTCTTATCTCGTCCCTGTTCTTTGTTCTTCTCCCGCGTTGAGGCGATCGAGGCTCATGATGTTAAAGCCCCCGGCGGGCGTTGGCAAGTCCCGCAGCCGATTAAGCCACACCGGGCGATGTAAGGCCCTGCGACAGGGCAATTCAAACCCGTCGGGGCAGGCAAAGTTGCCGCGGCAGGAGCTCCCGGAAATCGGTCTCCCACCAGGGACCTGGGAGTTCCCGATTTTACCGTCCACTGGGCCTGTAGCCAAAGCCTCCGAAGCTCCGCAGTCGGGTCGCAGCTGCCGAGCCACCACAGCCTCCGCCAGCTCCGTGGAGGTAAGTGAGTCCGCAGGCTCTGTGACTGGAGCACTCAGGTCGATTCCGGTTGGAGGCTGCCAGCTCCACAATGTTAGGCCCCAGCAAAACGGAGACACGACAAAGGAAAAGGTCACGTCTCCGTTCAAGGAAGAGATAAAAAAGTTTAAAAGTTCCCCAACCACCCCCCCCCCCCCCCCCCCCCCCCCCCACATATACACAACTAAAAATAAACCAAAAACATATTCTAACAAGACAATAAAAAATAAAAAAAGACAGACGGACTGCAGGTGAACTGCGGCCACAAGGCGCCGCTACACATGTCAAAGACGTGCAGGTTTGTAGGCTAATTAGCTTGGTATAAGCGTAATGCGTGTTGGATAGTGTTAATGTGCAAGGATCGCTGGTCAGCGAGAACTCGTTGGGCCGAAGAGCCTGTTTCCGTGGTGTATCTCTAAACTAAAAGAAAATGATATAAAGACTAACACAGAAGTGCTAATTTCTACCCTCTGCTCTAACATAGGTACAGTTGGTGGGAATTACTGAATTGCAAACGGGAGCAGAAATGTTGGTTGATTTCTCAAACACTGGGGAACTGAGGACAATTATGACAGTGCTCTGATTGCAGTTGATTCATACAATAAATGCAGGGGATTTAAATCTTCCATCTGCCTTTCTCTGAGCAGGGAAGCTTTACTCCATGTTGTTTGTCCTTTAGATGCGCATGACTCAACTGGTCCACATCTAAATAATGGTAAGCACTGAAGACCATCCCGTATTATTTGCTTTAAAGTACCGGCAAATTGGTGTTTTTCTAGTACCACAATCTTCTGAAAAGTCTGGGCAGGTCTGAACAAATTAGCAACAGAAAAATGTGTTGCTTTTTTTAAGGGGGCAGACTAAAGTGCTTCAGCTGTTTGGAGCACCTGCAGGCCAAAAACATGGCACCTCCACTGGGAAACTAAACTGTATGCTGTTTGCCATTTGTCACCACACAAGTACCACTTTGTTTATATTCAGAGTTTGTTGCTTATATTGGATGTCCTCGTGGCTGCGAGTCTAAATACCATGTCTAGTGTGGAGAGTCTCACCGTGTACAGGAAAAAGTAAAAATAATTCATCGCGACACAGACATCACTGTGTCAGCTTTAAACGAGAGGGTAAGTTTCCCAGTGGAACATAAATGGAATCAGAGACACAAGGGGCTGCAAACGGTGGAATCTGGAGCAAACAGAGGAACTCATCAGACCAAGCAGCATCTGTGGAGGGAAATGGACAGTCAGTGTTTCAGGTCGAGAACGTTTCATCTGGAATAGAAAATAAGTGCAGGAGGAGGCCATTCGGCCCTTCGAGCCAACACCTCCATTCATTGTGATCATGGCTGATCAGAATGGAGAATGGAATCGGGTTCCAAAGTTACAACGACAGAAAATACCAAGAGGTCTTTTTTTTTCTTCTGTCAATGTGCAGTCGTGTCAAGAATACAAGCACATTTGACTATTCTGGACCCTCACTTAGTGGTCAAATGTGTTCCCGGGAACAAGAACACAAAGGGGATTAGTCTAAAATAATCCATGGCAGTATTATTTACAGTATTTGTGTCTAATAGATGTCTCGCCCTACTTGAAAAGACACAATTGAATTCTCATTGCCCTAGTTAATAATTACCCTTAAATCATCTTTTACAGAGATATCCTTTAATTTCTTTATAAGAGTTTGTCATGCTCAGAGCATTTGAGGAAAATAAAATTATAATTTTTCTGGGGTGACATATATACTCATTCAACCATTTTAACAGAATTAAATACTTGCCTACTGCTCCTTCAGAACAGTAGAAGGGTCTCCACCCGAAACTCCGACTACCCATCTCCCTCT
Organism: Leucoraja erinaceus; assembly: GCF_028641065.1. Classification (NCBI taxonomy): domain Eukaryota; kingdom Metazoa; phylum Chordata; class Chondrichthyes; order Rajiformes; family Rajidae; genus Leucoraja; species Leucoraja erinaceus. The sequence goes on from NC_073393.1 coordinate 37,855,082, forward strand.
GCAGATGCTGCCTGACCTGCTGTGTTCCTCCAGCAACTCTCCCTCTTTTGCTCCAGATTCCAGCATCTGCAGTCTCTTGTGCACTAAAGTCAATATTTCATGATCATAGAAATAAATGATGATATTTCGCTGTTTCAATGTGAATGCATGCACTAGGAATCCACCTGAAGAGACAAATCCATAGCCACATCTACGTTAACTGTAATTGGGGTGGGGTGAGAGGACAGTAGCCCAGGGCACACCTTCCCCCCCCCATTAGATCTGCCATTGCAGACCTGGTAAGAAGGTCAGATAGGACAGAGGATATTTGGAGCATGTAAGTGAGGCCCCAAGAGAGGATGGAGGTTGGAAAAGTTAGAGCTCAGTTAAGTTTAATTTAATCTATTTTCATGTGTACCGAGCTGCAATGATAGCTTTTAATGTGTGCTATCCAGTCAACAGAAAGACAAAACCTTATTACAATCGAGCCATTTACAGTGCATAGATACATGATGTCCCACTTGGCCATCATTTGCACGGCATTTACGCGACCTCCAAAAATGTGGTCGTCGCGTTGTGGCGCACGGGTAGCGTGTGGGTAGCGTGGGGAGGCGTGGGGGAGTGTGGAGTTGCGCGCGGTATCACGCTGCGCTTCAGGATTTTGTGCTGCATGAAATCCTCGCATACCACCTGCGTGACGTATAGCGCACGCACGCTGATGCATTGGCGTCGCACGCTGGTGTCCCGACGTCTCACGCATATCGCGTGGTGCGTAACCATGCGTCGCCGCGCGCCGCAGGATATTCTAATGATGTCACGCGCGCTAGACGGCATGATGATGCATGATTTGCGCACAATGTCGTGCATAACGACGCGCCGACCTATGTTACATATGACGCGTAAATGAGGCGCAAATGATGGCCAAGTGGGACAGGCCCTTAAAGCCAGCAAAGTCCGATCACAAATAACCTGATGGGCCTGTCCCACTTCGGCGACTGTTTAGGACTGCAGGAGACTATGCAGTCGCCACATGTTTGCGGGTAGTTGCTTCATGATCGTGAGGAGTTCCCGCATTCTGGGAACTAGTCGTGGCCTCATTATGGTTGCCACAAATTTTTCAACATGTTGAAAAATTAGCGGCGACCAAACTGAGGCCGGCATTGAGAGTAGCGAGAATTCTCGTGGTGTAGGTGGGTCGCCAGGAGGTCCTAGTGGGTCGCCAGGAGGCCGAAGGTTCTCGTAGGTTGTAGCCGGTGCTGACCGGTGAATTTAATTGGCTCATTGGGGGAAAAAACCCGTAAATAGTAGTTTTCAGAAACAAGGATAATCGACCGGTAAGCTTCACAGCCGTGTATCTCTGGCTTCATAAAAGGTCTCCATTCCTTCCCCTCCCTTCTCCCACCCCATCTTTTAAAGGGCTTACGTGACCCTTCCCGTACACTGTGCTTTTACCGTCTTAATTACAGCGCCAACCTTCCTGTTCATCGTGGTGTGTGTCTGTATCGCATTGGCTTTGCACCGTGTGAATTTCATTCAGGCAGCACTCCCCCCCCCGCTTGCCCTGTCCCCCGCCTGCATAACGGGCTGGTGAAGGAAGCGATGTGTGTGTGTGTGCGTGTTCCACTCTGACAGTCGCCGTTCCAGTCACCGGTTTTTGTCACAGTTCCAGTCACAGGCACAGCTGACCCCACCTCTCTTATGAATATCTACCAGTGCGTGACATGCTGGACTGTTTGTGCATCATGCAGAAAACTGCATAGATGCCAATGTGCTTTGCAATTCATTTGTCTTCATTGTACGTATTAGGAAACTTTCATGGGGAAGCACATCGTGTGCAGGAGTACCTGGAACAAGTTTAGCGAGAACTATGAGGCAAGTACAAAGCTATATTATGCAATTGTACATTTGATTCAATTCATTTGTGGCTTGTGAAAGAATTTCCAAGTCAAAGTTCCCACTCCACCCAGCTTCATGCAAATTTAAAAATGATTTATGCTGAAGTAAATAATTAATTATTCTAACATTTTTAAAGATAAAAAACAAAAAAAAAAGTAAACATTATTCTATTAAAAGCATCATTCTAAAGCAAAAACTAATTTGAACAAGTATCGTACTTTCCCATTTATCTCGTTTAGGGAAAGGTACCGAATAATCTATCACATGGGCTGAAGAAGTAGGAAGGGTTTTGAACAGTGTGTGCAGAGAAAATGGTTCCACTTGTGGGGAAGAACCCAAATAAAAGTCAGCAAAATAAGATACTCAACAAGAAATTCGATACGTACATGAGCAGAGGATCACCAGGCAGGCAGTCTCCAAGTGCTAATTTTTAAATAAATGTCAGTGACAATGTTTGTGTTGAACCAGAGTAACCTCCGACAATTTTCTGTGAAAACAACTTCCAGAGAGCACTGCAGCAATCTGTCATGTACACATTCAGATATTAACCTCTCCTTCAGTGTCAGTAAGCCAAAGGAGCTAGTTATTGACTTCAGGAAGCAAGGCGGTGCATATGCCCCAGTCAGCATCTATGATGCTGAAATCAAGGTGGACAAGAGGTTCAATTACCTAGGAGTAAATATTATCAATAATCTGTCCTGGTCCAACCATGTTTACATTCTGGCCAAGAAAGTACATCCAAGCCTCTACTTCCTTAGAAGACTAATGCCCCTGTCCCACTTAGGAAACCTGAACGGAAACCTCTGGGGACTTTGCGCCCCACCCAAGGTTTCCGTGTGGTTCCCGGAGGTTTTTGTCAGTCTCCCTACCTGCTTCCACTACCTGCAACCTCCGGCAACCACCTGCAACCTCCGGGAACCGCACGGAAACCTTGGGTGGGGCGCTAAGTCTCCAGAGGTTTCCGTTCAGGTTTCCTAAGTGGGACAGGGGGATAAGGAAATATGGCAGGTCTCCAATAGCTCTTACAAACCTCTGCAGAAAGCATCCTCATGGGATACGTCACAACTTAGATTGACAACTGTTCTGCCCAAGACTGCAAAAAATGGGGTCGGCTCGGAGATCAGGTCCACACCCTCAGCTTGTGAGCTGTCCGACAAAGAACTAAGGAGGACCCGGCGTGGGATACTTGGTAACTTTGTCGGTGCTCTCTATGTGGCCACTCTTTGGATACCTTGGGTACGCAAAACAAAGAATATCACTGTGACTTGTCACGTGTGACAATAAAGTATTCATTCATTCAAAGCATTTATTCATTCAGTCTAATGACAACTGGGAACAACTGAGAATTGAGGATGCCCCAGTCCATCACACAATCCAGCTTCATCCCCATCCAACCCATTTACACTTCATGCTGCCTTGGAAAAGCAGCCAAGATGTAAAGGACTATTTACTTCTTCTCCACATATCATACATGAATACAATCAAGCAGTGGACATACATATGAAGGTAGATGTAAATCTCTTGGGCCTGCACTGAATGCAGTAGATAAGGTTGGAGGAAGAGCATGTGAACCTCTGTCTCACCTGCAAGGGCTTCTAGGGGTCCTGGATGGATGTGAAGGAAGAGGTATAGGGACAGGTGCAGGTGTGGTTGCGGGGTTAGTTACCTGGGAGGAGGTGGGTTTGGCGAGGAAGGGACGATTGGATCAAGGGGTTGCTGTGTAGAGGTCTCTGCTGAAGGTGGAAAGGGGTAGGGATGGGAAGAGGTGATTGGTGGTGGGATAACGTTGAAAATGGCAAAATTGTCAGAGAATGATGCTTAGGATGCAGGGGCTGGTGGGGTGAAAGGTGAGGATCTGGGGAACTACCTTTGTTCCGAGTGAGGGGAGAGTAAGTGAACAGGTGCGACGTGGGATGTGGGATCCATCTATGACAGCAGGGAGGGATACAAGTTTACTAAAGAAAGAGAGCATCTCAGATGTTTGCGAATGGCAATCCTCATCTTAGGAGCAGATAGGGTGGAGACGGAGAAATTGAGAGTAGCGGATAGACGCCATTCATTTGCGGAGATCTGAGATGTCATCATTATCAATACTAATACCTGTCTGTTCATGAAAAGAGTGCAGTCAACAAATTGATGCCAAGAAGTAGCTATTAATTTTGGGATATCTGGCACTTCACTAATAGCCTGAAATTGTAGACACTCATGCAGCTTAACATGGCACCGATGGTGTTGCCTGGCAGGTCTGATCCAGTATCACGTGAGGAATAAGTTGACTGTATTTTTTTTAGCATTATTTTGCAGTGGAACCAGAATCAGGGTTTAACCTGAGTTAGCCAAACTGCGAGGCTACAGGAAACAAACTTCCCAAAAAGATTTTTTTTAAGTTGTGTCTCAATACTGTACACGCCACTATGACAAATATCAATACCAATTCCCGACCGTTCAGGCAACATAAATAAAAGCAGAATAACTGGAAATGCCCATTGTTTCTCTCACCACAGATGCTATCTGACCCACCTAATGATATACGGGCCTGTCCCGCTGCGGGGGCCTAATTTGCAAGTGTAGAAGAGTTTAGGAGAGTATGAAAAAGTGTCATGGTCATGTTGTATCGCTGAAGTAGAACACCTCCTTCGACCTTCCTCGACTATGTAGAGAACTTCCTACGAATATGTTGAAGACCTCCTTCGACTATGTAGAAGACCTCCTTCGATCTCCTTCGACTATCTATGACTACCTTCGACTACATTCGATTACCTTCGATTGCCTTTGATTACCTACGAATAATATGCCGACCTACTACGACCTACGTCAACTAAACCTACGAGTAAAAAAATATTGATTTTTTCCATGTCTTTTTTTACTCGCGGGCATTTTTCAGCATGCTAAAAGAAACGCCGCGACCTAGCTGAGGCCTCGAGTACATGGGGACTACTCTCGAGCATGAAGGAGAGTTACAAAAACCTCCTAGAACCTCGTGTCGACCATTGTATTGTATTGTATTGTATTTTAATGACCACACAGCCAGGCTGGTAGAATTTGCTCGGTACAGGTTCCAACATTTCATCAAACATTAAACATATGGCATAGATATACATAAAAACAGACGCATTACATAAGAGAGTCAAGAGTCAAGAGTCAAGAGTCAATTTAATTGTCATTTGGACCCCTTGGGGTCCAAACGAAATGCCGTTTCTGCAGCCATACATTACAAACAAATAGACCCCAGACACACAACACAATTTACATTTTACATAAACATCCATCACATTGCTGTGATGGAAGGCCAAAAAAACTTATCTCTCCACTGCACTCTCTCCCCCCCCCCCGATGTCAGAGTCAAAGTCAAAGCCCCCGGCTGGCGATGGCGATTGTCCCGCGGCCATTAAAGCCACGCCGGGTGGTGCGAGGCCGCACACCGGGTCTTGGTGTTAGAGCTCCCGGCGTGCGCTCGCAGAGTCCCGCGGCCATTCCAAGCCGCGCGGGGCGGTGATGTTAGGCCCCGCTCCAGGAGCTCTTCGACCCCGCAACTCGGGCGGGAGAAGTCGCCGTTGCAGGAGCCCTGAAAAGCGGTCTCCCTCCAGGGACCCGCGGGCTCCCGGTGTCGCCGTCCGCAGACCCGCAGTTGCAGCCTCCGAATCAGCATCAGCAGCAGCAGCAGCAGCAGCAGCAGCGCTCCACCACCGCTCCACCCGCTCTGGACTCAGCCAATTCCGTGACGGTGAGGTGAGTCAGCACCAGAGTCCCCGGCTTCTTCTGTTGGAGGCCGCTCCTCATTTGCAGCCCCAACGACAACGAAGACCCGACAAGAAAAGGTCGGGTCTCCCGTGCAGGGAGAGATTTAAAAAGTTGCCCCCTCCCTCCCACCCCACCCCCCCACACACACACCCCCCAACAAAAAATAACAAAAACTACATATAAACAAAGACAAAAAATAATAAAAACGCGGACGGGCTGCAGAGGCCGCTGCTGACGAGAGTCGCGCTGCCTACCCGTCGCCGCGGGTACATAATACACATGCTGCGAGTGTGAGTCAAGGGCAAACTCTTCTAAACTCGCCAATTAGGTCCCCGCAATGGGACAGCCCCTTAATACAGTTCTCTTTCAGGTTTTAAGCAGCTGCAATTTTTACTTTTTGCTTATCAGCAGGCAAAAGAAGGCATGGAATGTGTGACGTTTTATGAATTCAGGTTATGCATGTCCCTGTTAGATGGGAAGCTGTCAGCTGAGAAGCCGGGGCCGGAAGCTGACAGGTCGGGGCAGGAGTCCCACGGTCAACGTAACCTGAGTCAGCGGATTAGGAGATAACATAAAAGAACATCTAAGAGGCTTTAAGTACAATAAGGGAAAGAGGGTAAATAGAGAGAGAACAGGGACCTTCAGCAACTCGGTCTGCAGCCACAGGAGATGGCCAAGATCCTCAAATAAGTATTTCGCCTCTGCTTTTACTGTAGTGAAAGGCAGGACGACTGGGAAACTCGGGAGATGTCTTAAGGAAAGTCCTTATTAAGATCATGGAGGCTGGACTTCCTAAAGTGTATGAAGGTATATAAATCTCTTGGGCCAGGTCAGATCTGCCAGAGGACACTGTGGAAAGCTAGAAAATAAATTGCAAGAACACGAGCTGAGATATATGAATCATCATTAATTGTGGGCGAGGTGCCAGAGAACTGAAGGGTGGCTAATGTTGTGCCTGTATGTAAGATAGGATGCAAGGCAAAGCTTGGGAACTATATACCAGTGGTCCTAACATCTGTGGTAGGCAACTTACTGGAGAGGTTTCTGAGGGATAGGATTAGGATAGACAGGACTGATTTGGGATAGTCAGCATGGTTTTATGTCTCATGTATCTGATTGGGTGTTTTGAAAAAGTAATCAAAAGTGTTGATGATGGCAAAGCCATAGACCTTGTCTATATGGACTTCAGCAAGGCACTTGATAGCATTCCACATGTAGGCTGCTCTGGAAGGTTAGATCGCATGGGATCCAGGGAGAGTTATCTGACTGGTTAGAGAATTGGCTTCATAATTATGTTCCACTCTTAGATTAATTCATTTTCCACTGCATCAATGCTGAAAAGAATAGGTTTTGAAGGCAAGGGATGAAAAAAGATTAAAGGGATTAGCATGGTTTTATATGTGAGAGATCGTGCATCATTAATCTGCCTAATGGTATGCACATTGTATTCACCAGAGCAATCAGAGTATATGTGCAGCACAACAGATTGAGAAAGCAACACATGTGATCTTCAGCTTCATAATGGGAGACACAAAAGAGTAACGTGGAAACTTTGTAAAATTCTAGTTAGGTCGTAATCAGTGCACTACATCCAATCTGGTTCCCACAATTTAGGAAGAATGTACATGTCCTAGAGAGAATGCAGGAAAGATTTAAACTTGTGTGGTTCCAAGGATCAGGGTTTTCACTTATGAAGATTGAATAGAGAATCTGCGGATGTTCTCCAGGGGGCGCCACAAGTCAAGTCAAGTCAAGTCAAGTTTATTTGTCACATACACATACGAGATGTGCAGTGAAATGAAAGTGGCAATGCTCGCGGACTTTTGTGCAAAAGACAAACAACAAAACAACCAAACAAATTATAAACACAATCATAACACACATATTCTTTTACATAATAAATAATGGAAGGAAAAAACGTTCAGTAGAGTTAGTCCCTGGTGAGATAGGCGTTTACAGTCCGAATTGCCTCTGGGAAGAAACTCCTTCTCAACCTCTCCGTTCTCACCGCATGGCAACGGAGGCGTTTGCCTGACCGTAGCAGCTGGAACAGTCCGTTGCAGGGGTGGAAGGGGTCTCCCATGATTTTATTTGCTCTGGAGTTGCACCTCCTGTTGTATAGTTCCTGCAGGGGGGTGAATGAAGTTCCCATAGTGCATTCGGCCGAACGCACTACTCTCTGCAGAGCCTTCTTGTCCTTGGCAGAGCAATTCCCAAACCAGATGGTAATGTTCCCGGACAAGATGCTTTCCACCGCCGCTGCGTAGAAGCACTGGTGGATCCTCGGAGACACTCTGAATTTCCTCAATTGCCTGAGGTGGTAAAGGCGCTGCCTTGCCTTACTCACGAGTGCTGAGGCGTGTGATGCCCATGTCATATCCTCGGAGATGTGGACTCCCAGATATTTAAAACAGTTCACCCTATCCACAGGATCCCCATCTCTGTCTTTGTCTTTTCCTTCCTTTGCGTTTCTAGTTTGTTGTAAAATGTATGTTTTAGTTTATTTTTAGTTTTGTATTACAGTGCTCTCCATAATGTTTGGATTTATTTATTTATTACACATTTGATTTATTTGCCTCTGTACTCCACAATTTCAGATTTGTAATAGAAAAAAAAAAATCACATGTGGTTAAAGTGCACTGTGTCAGATTTTATTAAAGGCCATTTTTATACATTTTTAAGGATTGGGCCTTGGGCTGTCGATGGTGTTTCTCGCGACTTTGTTTGGACTCAGTGGGGGTACATGTTCTAAAATATTCAATACTTGGATTAAATTCCTAGCCATCCAAGTGAAACCCCTGATTTTCTGGCCAGATGGTGATTTGATAAGGTCCACGCAGCCAAAACAGATAATACATAAATGCCCAGTACTGAGATGCATTCTCGACTGCACAGAGATATTTATAGAATGACCACGTAATCTACAGTTGCAGGCTTTCACATGGTCTGACTACAAGAAACACAACACTGTGAAACTATTGGTTGGAATTGCCCCAAACGGCATGATCACATTCTTATCCAAAGCTTGGGGTGGGTGATCATCTGATACACACATTGTTGGGAAGAGTGGATTTTTGAACTTAGTTGATCCTGGGGATTGCATAATGGCGGATAGAGGATTTTCCATTCAAGAAGACTTGATGTTTCGCCAAGCCTATTTAGTGATTCCCCTCCCAGCGGGTGGTAATCAGCAAATGATCAGAGAAAAAGTACACAAAACCAAGAAGGTTGCCAATGTCCACATTCATGTTGAACGAGCCATTGGGCGTCTAAGGTTGTTAAAAACCCTGAGAAACTCTTTACCCATCACTTTAGTTCCGCATATTGATGATATTTTCACCATCTGTGCAGCATTATGTAATTTACTGCCTCCATTGGCGTGGACATGAGATGTTGTTGCACTTGCAGATCATTTTGATCAGAAGTTCAACTTTATGTTCAACCAGATTTGATATGAACTCCAATCCAGAACTTGCTGAGTTTGCAACATGTACATTTCAACTTAATCAGACCTTTACATCTCTTACATCAAACGTAAACAGTTTTGTTATCACCATGTATCTATACAGAGCTCATTTATTGCGTTTAATTCATAGTATACAAAGTGGTGGATTTTTTTGTGACAGTATGACAGTACTGAACTATACATTTAGTTTGTAAAGGCCAAGTATCGTTGCATTTGTATAAACAATTTTAAGAACATTTGTTTTTTTAAGCCAGAATTACTATTTACTAATAGTTATACTGTATGTGTGTCTGGATTAGTTCCAGGATGCATGTTGGGATCTTGTTTTGCATATCTGTTGTGTAATTTTAAATAATTCTTCATGTATCAGGGAGAGATAACATGTTGGGGAAAATCATAGTGGAAATGCAAATAATTGATAAAAACATGCTGGATGAATATTTAGGAGGTGGCTTGTCATGGTTGTTGTACACGCGATATAGAGGGGTTGTTTGCTAGCATTTTAAGATGCAAAGAAGACGAAAACTCAGACCGAAAATGTTATTTTTACACAGTTCTGCCCAATACGTACACATAGTTTATACGGCACTGCCTTCACTCGCAACACTCTTTGTTTATCCCGAATGACCTTTGCCAAATCCCATGATTCATTGCGCGCGCGAGATACTGAACTCGCTTTTTGTAATGATTATAAAGACTTTAATCTGTGTCTTTTGAAAGGGATTGTATAGATGATTGAAAGTGTGAATCCAGGTGGGACACACAGAGGGGGGGGGGGGGGGGGGGGGGGGGGGGGAGGGGGGGAAGGATGGGGGTTGTCGATTTGTTACATAAATTGGTGGTCAACTTGCTCTCTCCACAGTTGATGATGAACTGGTTTGACATTTATCAACATTTTTTATTCTTGAATTTTTTTAATAGTATCCGCACCTTTTATTTTAACTCATGTTTTAGAAAAGTGTCATATATTTTGCAATAAATTTGTGTCAGTTCTTTATCATTTTACTTTATTAATTTTTAAAATAATGCTACATTTTTCATCTTTTTCTTTTGTCCTTGTACTGTTTAAGATTAAAATACATGCTACCGCCCACTTCCACCTTCCTAATTTTAGCAAACAAAGGCTTCCATTGCCTGAAAAGTTTTCCATTATTTGCAACACCATTGCACTGCCTGTTCGGCCCAGTCTAGCTGATCTGTAATTGCCAGCCTTTGGGCTTTTTTAAATCATTTAATTACAGTACAACTAACACTTCTTTCTAAGCCACAATTGTCTGTCATCAACTGTGCTTTCATACACTTCTGAGAATTTAATCTTCAAAGCCAGTTGTCTTAAGGGTGAAAAGAAAACAACCCCCTGAGAAGATATCATTTAACAGCAATAATAATGAAAAACTCTTGTAATGTAATTAACAAAGGCAGCTTCAATATGAGTATATCAGAGAGAAACAAATCAAAAGTGAGAAAATCTTTAAACTTGAGATGAATGGAGTAAATGTTGGTGGTATTAGCAATTTATTTAATTCATTGGGAAATATCAATTGAAAAGTCATCCACTTTGTAAACAGTGGTTGTAAGCTGCAAGCTTTTCCAGGTTTGTAAAAAGGAAAGGTCTTCTTATGAAAGGTAAATGACCACAAATGTTAACTCTGCCTCTTGTCTTTTCAGATGCTGCCTGATCTGTGGATTATTGCCAATGTTGCAGTTGTTGCCACTTACATGCAAGTTGTTCCTTAAAGGCCGAGCTAGAAATATTAATTACTCAGTTTTGCAATCAGCAGAGGTTTTCCATTCAAAAACATTTTCTCTTGCCAAACAAGTTAGGCAAACCTGGGGATTTACTTGACTGCGGACTTCCTCACAGTTCAAGCTGCGATTGAACGTGCATCCTGTGCTATGGGGGCACTGCCCTCTACTGGAACTGAAAGGGATTCACACGATGCTTCATTCTGCAGCTGTCGACACTAAAAGGCAAGTTGCATTTCGATCATCACATCAAGCCAACATGCGGCTTATGGGAGATAAGGGCTATTCATTTACAGAATGGCTGGTAGCTCGAATGCTGGACTCATCAACACTTGCAGAGTGTACAATGCAAGCCTTATTACCACAAACAATACAGGTTCTTATACTTTTATACAGTGGCTTGTAAAAGTTTTCATACCCCTTGAACTTTTGCACATTTTGTCACGTTACAACCACAAACGTAAATGTATTTTATTGGGATTTTATGTGATAGACCAACACAAAGTGGCGCATAATTGTGAAGTGGAAGGAAAACGATACATGGTTTTCAAATTTTTTTACAAATAAAAAACTGAAAAGTGTGGCGTGCAAAAGTATTCAGCCCCCCTGAGTCAATACTTTGTAGAACCACCTTTTGCTGCAATTACAGCTGCAAGTCTTTTGGGGTATGTCTCTACCAGCTTTGCACATCTAGAGACTGAAATGTTTGCCCATTCTTCTTTGCAAAATAGCTCAAGCTCAGTCAGATTGGATGGAGAGCGTCTGTGAACAGCAATTTTCAAGTCTTGCCAGAGATTCTCAATTGGATTTAGGTCTGGACTTTGACTGGGCCATTAACACATGAATATGCTTTGATCTAAACCATTCCATTGTAGCTCTGGCTGTATGTTTAGGGTCGTTGTCCTGCTGGAAGGTGAACCTCCGCCCCAGTCTCAAGTCTTTTGCAGACTCTAACAGGTTTTCTGCCAAGATTGCCCTGTATTTGGCTCCATCCATCTTCCCATCAACTCTGACCAGCTTCCCTGTCCCTGCTGAAGAAAAGCATCCCCGCAGCATGATGCTGCCACCACCATGTTTCACAGTGGGGATGGTGTGTTCAGGGTGATGTGCAGTGTTAGTTTTCCACCACACATAGCGTTTTGCATTTAGTCCAAAAACTTCAATTTTTGACCAGAGCACCTTCCTCCACATGTTTGCTGTGTCCCCCACATGGCTTGTGGCAAACTGCAAACGGGACTTCTTATGCCTTTTTTTCAACAATGACTTTCTTCTTGCCACTCTTCCATAAAGGCCCGATTTGTGGAGTGCACAAGTAATAGTTGGCCTGTGGACAGATTCTCCCACCTGAGCTGTAGATCTCTGCAGCTCCTCCAGAGTTACCATGGGCCTCTTAGCTGCTTCTCTGATCAATGCTCTCCTTGCCCGGCCTGTCAGTTTAGGTGGACGGCCATGTCTTGGTAGGTTTGCAGTTGTGCCATACTCTTTCCATTTTCGGATGATGGATTGAACAGTGCTCCGTGAGATGTTCAAAGCTTGGGATTTTTTTTATAACCTAACCCTGCTTTAAACCTTGCCACAACTTTATCCCTGACCTGTCTGGTGTGTTCCTTGGGCTTCATGATGCTGTTTGTTCACTAATGTTCTCTAACAAACCTCTGAGGCCTTCACTGAACAGCTGAGATTAGATTACACACAAGTGTACTCTTATTTACTAATTAGGTGACTTCTGAAGGCAATTGGTTGCACTGGATTTTATTTAGGGGTATCAGAGTAAAGGGGGCTGAATACTTTTGCACGCCACACTTTCCAGTTTTTTATTTGTAAAAAAATTTGAAAATCATGTATCATTTTCCTTCCACTTCACAATTATGCGCCACTTTGTGTTGGTCTATCACATAAAATCCCAATAAAATACATTTACGTTTGTGGTTGTAACGTGACAAAATGTGGAAAAGTTCAAGGGATATGAATATTTTTGCAAGCCACTGTATAACAAATTCCAAAACAATGACCTGCAGCCCTCTCAAGACCAATCATATGTTTGACTGTGACGAGATTCCCAATCTCGGCAATCTATCGCAACCACTAGCTATCTTTTCACGTTTCAGTGATTGAATTACCGTTAATTACACTAATAATGTTAACATATTAAAGTTGTTGCGAGATCTTCACTGAATGAAAACATTTGGTGGGTGGGTGTAAGGCTTAATGCTGTAGTAGACATTTTATTTTACCCATAGCAGACATTTTAAAACAGGCTTTGCAGATCGACCTTTAACGATACTAGAGATACACAGATAAGAACTTGTTTTTCAGTTTTTATCAAAGAATAAACATACCAATGTTCGGAGCTAACATGTTGTTTAAGAAGGAACTGCAGATGCTGGAAAATCGAAGGTACACAAAAATGCTGGAGAAATTGAGCGGGTGCAGCAGCATCTATGGAGCGAAGGAAATAGGCAACATTTCGACCTGAAACGTTGCCTATTTCCTTCGCTCCATAGATGCTGCTGCACCCGCTGGTTTCTCCAGCATTTTTGTGTACCTTCGGAGCTAACATCCTGTGGTGCCTCCGTATCAGACAATGGCACTTTCTTGTCACAGCAACTGTTTTGCTCCCTAACACAATGTGCAACTCCTGTTTTAACTCCCTGATACAATTCAATGAATCTTATCATGTCTTTGTAAAAGACAGGCTTCGTTCATGTGAACAGTGGAAATTTACTGGATTAACTTTGAGCTGCTTTAAGCTGTATGAATATTGCCTGTACTTCTGTGTATTCCTTGAGAGGGCAGTAGCAGGTGTCTGAGTGTGCCACGGTACTCTCAGGCTTCTGAACCTTCTCCCACCTGGTGTTAAGTAAAAAGCTTTTAACCGAGACTCGTGTTCTTTGAATTATTAACAGTTTAAGTTTAGTCGACTATCACATTTTGGATATCATTATGGATATCAGTATTTGGAAAGCTTGGGCTATGAAGGTAAAGAGAAGAAATTTGAGATTAGGCTTGGGTATCAGCGCGCTGTGTATATCTTCTTGCACTGAGACACACCCTGATCACAGAATCAGAAATGTGTGCACTTCCCCAACACTGTCTGCCCCAGAAACCTCGACCTATTTACTACACTCACCAGGTCCGTCCCATTAAACTTCGCTTCAGTTACCCCTCTCTGCATTCTTATCTCCTTGATCTTACCTTCTACACAGCTACATCTCTTCACTAGATAAAAGCTGTCTAGGGTCTGACCTCCCCAGTGGAGCATGGGTGAAGCTCTACAAGCATCGTACTGGAGTTGGGCGTTTCAATGCCAGCGTGTGGAGATGGGGGCTCCGCCAGAGCCCAGCCTGTGAATGCGGAGCAGAACAGCTGACAGCCAACCGTGTAATCTCTGGTTGCCCGCTCTACCACCCACCAAATGGAGCTCAGGGCCTGGAAGATATTGACGCAGAGACAACAACCTGGCTGCTCAACACCCGGCTTGAGATCTAACTATTCCTTTGGTTTATTTATGTTTCTTTCGCAAGAAGACCTTCACTTAATTTTCCATCCTCCAGCCCTCCTTCTTCCTGTCCACTTCCCTATTCCCTCTCCTCCCTTTCTCACTCCATCTTTCACATGCACCACCTCCCCATCACCCTTCTCTCCTCCCACTGCCCTCACCATCTCTCTCCTGCTCACCTCTTTCTGCTTCCTTCCCCTTTCTTTCATCTCCTACATCCATTTACCCATTCCTCCTTCCATTTCTCCTCCACCTTCCCCTATTGTCTCGCCCTCATCCACCCCCTCTGTCACTCCCCACATCCTTCTTCCCCTCAACAACCTCCTGTCATTCCTCTCCCTCTCAATCTAAATGTGCACTTTGTGTAGCAATGTTACAAAATTGTGAGATTTTAAAAATCAAGTCTGCAATTTATCCCACCAGATAAAGCACAAAAATAGGTTTAATTTGACACCTAATTCACTTTCATATCTTCAGTATTAAAAAAGTTATGGCCATTTCCATACTCGGAAATTAGCATCTTGTTCCCTATTGATTTTCCATTGAATTAACACAAAAGCTGTGATCGAGGACAATGAAATGGCCATAACTTTCTTAAAAATTAAGAGAACTGAAAGAAATTTTCAGTTATTATAGATTGAAGCATTCTGAAACAAATATGAAACAATCTTACTTGGATGACCTGAAATTAAAGCATATAATTAGTTAGTTACCCAATTGTAGCTCATTCCAAACTTCAATTACTAGATCTAAACATCTATCCATTTCTTAAGAAAAGATTAACATTTTTAAATAGCCTAAGTGTCCAAATAACATTCACAAAGAATTCACAATAAAACATGATTTTTAAATCTCATTTACATTAATTTATAGGCCAAGTGGAAGGAATTTAGTGTTCAATTGCTGTAAATTAATGGCCATTTAAATCAGCTTTCGAGTGGGATCCTGTGGAACTCTGTGGAACGCGCTGGTTTAGAACGTTCCCATTGCGGTGAATTTGTACCCCAAATGCCCAGAAAAATACTGCGGGATTTAATGGGGCTACTCGCAACATTAAACTTTGTATAAAGGGATCTTAAGAAGCCCTTTTTAATCATTTGTCCCCTGTATGAGATCAGTCCCGTTGTCGGCAGTCGCGGGTTTAGAGGATAATTTTTAACCTACTATAACAATTAAATTAACCATTTAAATTTAAAAATAGCTCCAGCGAAAGAATCTCCCAGTGATTTTTCGTCAGCAACTAAGTAGGCTGAACAACCTTGATTTGAATAGCCTAGGGAAAAGCGCGTTTTAAACCCGCCCCCCTCTCAATGGCGCCCAAATGGCACACACGGGCTTGGACAGATCTGCAGCGACGCTGAAGGTAGGTTTTGCAACATACCTACTTTGTGCCAGGCCTTATCAGCTAACATATATGTTAAACAGATCAACTAACATTGTTTGTAAAAGCTGCTTAAAGGGCCTGTCCCACTTTGGCTATTTTTTAGGAGACTACAGGCGACTAGGCTGTCGCCACGTGGTTGCCGGGGTGTCGCCTGTACGGTCGTGAGTCGTCTCCTCAGTCGCCAAAAGAGTCGTAGCGTCTTTCTGGTCGCCGCTGGATTTTCAACACGTTGAAAGATTTTCTGAGACAGTCGGCGACAGTGGGTTTGACGCCAATGAGCGTAGCTTGACTTCCCCAGACGTAGGTGTTGTCGTAGTTGCCGCCAGGTTAACGAGAGAAGAGGCGTTATTCTCGTCTTTGCTTTCTATCCAACCAGCCTTTACATGTGGCAGATCATCCTCCATAACTTTCATCGTCTTCAACATGACGCCAACAGCAGACACACCTTCACCTTTCCTCTCCCCTCCCCTCATCATTCTAAAGGATTTGTTCTCTGCCAAACAATGATTTACTTTTCATCTCCTTTAACACTCCTTCTCCTTCTCATGGCACCTTTTTACACAACTATAGTGCCCTTTTACCTTTTCTCTTCCCACCATCAAGGCAGCCAAATTCTTTTGTTCTCACCTGAAGCAGCTATTCAGTGTCCCTTCTAATATACTGCACTAGTAAGTAATCACGAGAGAGAAACCAAATGCAGATTGGGCGACCACTTTGCAGAACATTTTCTTTCAGTCCGCAAGGTTGAGCCACAGTCTCTAGTTGCTCTCACTTTATCACTAAAGCACTGCCCTCTACTGGAACTGAAAGGGATTCACATGATGCTTCATTCTGCAGCCTTCGACACTAAAGAGCAAGTTGCATTTCGATCATCACATCAAGCCAACATGCGGCTTATGGGAGATAAGGGCTATTCATTTACAAAATGGCTGGTAGCTCAAATGTTGGACTCATGAACACTTGCAGAGTGTACAATGCAAGCCTTATTACCACAAACAATACAGGTTCTTATACTTTTCAATAACAGATTCCAAAACAATGACTCGCAGCCCTCTCAAGACCAATCATATGTTTGACTGTGACAAGATTCCCAATCTTGGCAATCTACCACGACCACTAGCTATCTTTTCACGTTTCAGTGATTAAATTACCGCTAATTACACTAATAATGCTAACATTAAACTAGTTGCGAGATCTTCATTCAATGAAAGCATTTTTGAAAACATCAGTTGAACAAAGGGGACTATGAAGGCATGAGAGAGGAGCTGGCCAAGGTTGACTGGAAAAGGACCGTAGCAGGAATGACAGTGGAACAGCAATGGCAGGAATCTCTGGGCATAATCCAGAAGATGCAGGATCATTTCATTCCAAAGAGGGAGAAAGATTCTAAGGGGAGTAAGAGGCAACCGTGGGTGACAAGGGAAGTGAGGGATGGAATAAAACTAAAAGAAAAGGTGTATAACATAGCAAAGAGTAGCGGGAAGCCAGAGGATTGGGAAACTTTCAAAGGACAACAGAAGGTAACAAAAACGTCAATACGGGTGAAAAGGGTAAGTTGGCCAATAATATAAAGATGGATAGTAAAAGCTTCTTTAAGTATGTTAAGAGAAAAAGATTAGTAAAGACAAATGTGGGTCCCTTGAAGGCAGAAACAGGTGAAATTATTATGGGGAACAAGGAAATGGCAGAAGAGTTGAACAGGTACTTTGGTTCTGTCTTCACTAAGGAAGACACAAACAATATCCCAGGTGTACTAGAGGACAGAGGATCTAGGGAGACAGAGGAACTGAAATAAATTTGCATTAGGCAAGATATAGTATTGGGTAGGCTGATGGGACTGAAGGCTGATAAATCCCCAGGGCCTGATGATCTGCATCCCAGGGTACTCAAGGAGGTGGCTCCAGAAATTGTGGACGCATTGGTGATCATTTTCCAATGTTCTACAGATTCAGGATCAGTTCCTGTAGATTGGAGGGTAGCTAATGTTATCCCACTTTTCAAGAAAGAAGCAAGAGAGAAAACGGGGAATTATAGCCCAGTTAGCCTGACATTGGTGGTGGGGAAGATGCTGGAGTCAATTAGTACAGAGGTAATAATTGCGCATTTGAATAGCAGTAAAAAGATTGGTCCAAGTCAGCATGGATTTATGAAGGGGAAATCCTGCTTGACTAATCTTCTGAAATTTTTTGAGCATGTGACAAGTAAAATGGATGAAGGAGAGCCAGTGGATGTAGTGTATCTGGACTTTTAGAAAGCCTTTGATAAGGTCCCACACAGGAGATTAGTGGGCAAAATTAGAGTACATGGTATTGGGGGTAGGGTATTGACATGGATAGAGAATTGGTTGGCAGACAGGAAACAAAAAGTAGGGATAAACAGGTCCCTGTCAGAATGGCAGGCAGTGGTGAGTGGAGTGCCGCAAGTCTCGGTGCTGGGCCTGCAACTATTGGAATGATGGGATTAAAAGTAACACTAGCAAATTTGCAGACGACACAAAGCTGGGTGGCAGTATGAACTGCGAAGAGGATGCTAGATGGTTGCAGGGTGACATGGACAGGTTGAATGAGTGGGCAGATGCATGGCAGATGCAGTATCTATCTATCTGTCTATCTGTCTATCTGTCTATCTATCTATCTATCTATCTATCTATCTATCTATCTATCTATCTATCTATCTATCTATCTATCTTTAAAACTCTGATTGTGTTATCTTCCAGTTTGCGTGGTCGTTCTATTTGCACACAAATGGTACGTGGTAGCGCTACGATTTTTCACCAGATCACTCACCGCTCTCCTCTACTACTATTGCACCAAGTTTTATTCCGATCGGTGGTCTAATGTAATAGTTAGCGAGTTTTAAAAATCGCAGATCGATCCACTCCCCTGCCAGTCGGCAACGCGTGGATTGGTCTTTTCTCCTGTCACTCCACGGGATGGTCCGCCCCTTCCTGCGCCATCGCGTCTTTACTGGAGCTGAGGGAGGCTCTCCATGCCTGGTGGAGATCTCCACTGCACACATTTTTCGTGGAGTCGGAGACGGAGATGTCGCCAAACGGAGACTCTAATACCGGCGGACGATAACGTCCAGCGACCCGCTGTGAGTCCACATCACCCGCTGTGAGTCCTCCAGCCATTTCCCCTCTGGTCCCCCTCGCTGGCTCTTGCCCCCTTCCCTCATGATACTTCCCCCCAAAACCCCCATATTTTCTCCGAGGTCTCTCCCCACACCCCCTCCCCGCCCACATCCCCTCCCCCCGCCTCCACAACCCCGTCTCTCCCACCTCCACCACTCCCCCCCCACCCACCCACCCCCCCCTCCCCCCCTCCGGCTCCACAACGTTCGCTGCCCCCCCGCACAACACACCCCACACATCACTCCCCCAAAACCCCTCCCTCCACAACCCCTCCCCCATACCCCTCCCTCCACAACCCCTCCCCCATACCCCATCATCCCTCCCCCCAAAACCCCCCCCCCCCCAACACCCTCCCCCCACCCCCCCACCATCATTCCTCCCACACCCCTCCCCCCCACACCCCCCCCCCCCCACCACTCCACACCCCTCCCCCACACAAACCTCCCCCCCACATAAAACATCCCCCACACACACAACCCTCCCCACAACTACCCCCCTTGCCCCAACAACCCCCCCCACCCACACAGCCCTCACACCCACAACCCCCCTCCCCCACACACCCCACCCCACCCCCACTCACCACCTCCCCCCCCACCCACACACAACCCCCTTCCCTCCTCCCACCCCTTCCCCTCCCCTCCCCACCACTTCTCCTCTCCCCTCCCACACATGAAGAGGAGGGGGAGGGAGTGCTGGGGGATGAAGGGAAATGAGCCGCGCCTGCACAGTTAGGGGCTATTGGCGAGTGGTGGAATATTACATTGGGGAATGGGTTGCATTGGGGGACCAGGCCTCCCATGTGACTGGGACCCAACAGGTCCCACTTAGTCTACTAATGTAGATAAATGTGAGGTTATCCACTTTGACGGCAAGAACAAGGAAGCAGATTATTATTTTAATGGTGTCAGATTCCCAAAAAGGGAATTGCAAGGAGTCCTGGGTGTCCTTGTACACCAGTCACTGAAAGTAAACATGCAGGTACAGCAGGCAGTGAAGAAAGCTAATGGCATGTGGGCCTTCATAACAAGATGATTTGAGTATAGGAGTAAAGAGGTCCTTCAGCAGTTGTACAGGGCCCTAGTGAGACTACACCTGGAGTATTGTGTGCAGTTTTGGTCTCCAAATTTGAGGAAGGACATTCTTGCTATGGAGGGAGTGCAGCGTAGGTTCACAAGGTTAATTCCCGGGATGGCGGGACTGTCATATGCTGAAAGAATGGAGTAGCTGGGCTTGTATACTCTGGAATTTAGAAGAATTAGAAGGGATCTTATTGAAACATATAAGATTACTAGACTGAGTGGGACCCGATGGGTCCCATGTTCACATGAGAGGGCTTGTCCCCCAACGCAATATTCCACCTCTTCACCAATTCCAATATTGGTGGCCAGTGGTGGGGTGGCTTTCTGGAGCGCTAGTATGGGTGTTGTGGGCTGAAGGGACTGGTTTCCAGAGGGCTAGTATGGACATTGTGGGCCAAATGGATTCTTGGGGTGGCAGCTCAGACACTCAAGCCTGCTGTATTGGCAGCTCACTCACGGCTGGTGGGCTAGCAGTTGACTCACGGCTATTCCTTGAAATTCCATTTCAAGCAGAGTGCAAGGCCACCAAATTCAGGTGCAGCTTCCTACTACTTCAAGCAGGGTGCAAGGCCACCAAACTCAATTGCAGTTTCATGCCACTTCAAGCAGGGTGCAAGGATACCAAACTCAAGTGCAGTTTCCTACCGCCTCAAGCAGGGTGCAGGGCCACCAAACTCAAGTGCAGTTTCCTAACACTTCAAGCAGGGTGCGAGGCCACCAAATTCAAGTGCAGTTTCATGCCACTTCAAGCAGGGTAGGGTGCAAGGCCACAAACCAACCACCACCCACAACCATCCCTCATTTGCTGTGCTTTATTTCATTGTTTGCAGTCATTTCCAAAGTCAATCTTGAACAGTAATGAATGATCAGGTTTAATGTAGTTCCTTGGTCTTGGTGAGGTTGTTCAACACTGCATGCCATAGTCAAACAGCAAACCCAGACAGAACTCTGGTGACCAGAATGAGAGAGTAACTGAGTTTAGAAACCCCTACAATTACAGAAGGCTTCAGGTAGAACAGACTGCAGCTTGTGTGAGATATAAACTGATAATGTGAAAGTTTGATAATAATAACAGAATACACCAGAAATGCTTAGCAGGGCAGGCAGCATCTGTGCATCAGTTATTGGTCTATTGCCATTAAGGTGAGAGGTAATTGTGAGTGCAGAACTTAGTAATCAACATATTGCAGAGAAGGCGAGGATTGTAGACAATGAATAGAATGCATGTGACAGGGTGCAGACTGAGAGAGGGGGAGTGTATGAAGGGAATAGTGGTGATAGAGGCTGGTAAAGATTTATAACATGGAGTAACTTCTAAGCCTTTGACTCCCAATGTCCGTGCCGGGCATGGTGCCAGGATAACCTAATCTCCTCCACCTGTACGTGATCCATACTCAATCATTCCCCGCTAATCCATGTACCTATCTGAAACCCTCTTAAACACGGCTACTGTATCTGCCTCCTGCACCACCCCAGCAAGATGTTCCAGGCACCGTGTACTAAACAAATTGAACAGCACATCTCCTTTATCATTTGCCCTTCTCACCATAAAGATATGCATTCTATCCTTCAACATGTCCACCCTGGGAAAAAGGACTGACCGTCATATTAACACTTCTCATAATTTTATAAACTTCAATCAGATCTCCCCTCAGCCTCCGAAACTCCAGACAAAGCAATCCTAGTTTGTCCAACTTCTTGTAATAGCTAATACCCAGTAAACCAGACAGCATTCTGGTAAACATCTTCTGCATTCTCTCCAAAGCCGCCACTTCCTTCCTGTGGTGGGTCAACCAGAACTGCACACTACGTTCCAAATGCAGCTTAACCAGTCGTAAAATGTTGCAACATGACTTCCTGATTCTTATATGCAATGCCCCAAAATATAAAGGCAAGCATAACACACACATCCTTTACCCCTCTATCTGAACTTGTTAATTACAGCATTTTCCTGAAGGTGATACAAGTAGGAGGCAAAAAATAGAGAAAGAAAATAACACGACCATTTCTAAGAGACCATCAGAAGACACAGTTTCTACGATGTTGGATAATCTGAATAAAGAATGTAGAATACCAGAAATATTCAGCAGGTTGGGCAGCATCCGAGGGTAGTGAAACAGATCCAGCAAGATTGGGAGAATGGAACGGATATCTTGCAAGAAAGTGAATAGAAGGAGGATTAAAACCATGGGAGTCCATGGATTTCTAATGGTTATTGGCCACTAGTCAATCCCAAAATGGAGGTAGACATGTCAAGAAAGGAACCGAGATGAACTGTGCGGAAGTGAGAGTGGGCCAATAGTTGCTAGCACAAGCAATGAAACTTTTGAGTTCTTTATGAGATCAGGAAGCATTCAGTGAGAGAAGGAGTGAAACACGGACTGCCATTCATACCCCACTTGGAGATAAGCATAGCTAGGACTTTTACAAGTGGCAAAAACTTTACTTGAAGTTAGTCAATGGAGTTAAAAGAAAAAAAATTGTGGAGTTTCAGAACAATTTGGCTAAGTGAAATAGGATGGAGTAGAAATTACCAAGAAAGAAGCAAATGTGTGATGTGGAAGGATTATGAAAATGAATAAGAAGGAACTGCAGATGCTTTAAACCGAAGATAGGCACAAAAAGCTGGAGTAACTCAGCGGGGCAGGCAGCATCATTGGAGAGAAGAAATGGGTGATATTTCGGGTCAAGACCCTTCTTCAGACTAGTTAGGGATAAGGGAAACGAGAGATATAGACGGTGATGTGGAGTGGTAAAGGACAATGAATGAAAGGGATTCAAAAAATTAACGATAACAAAGGAAATAAGCAATTGTTAGCTGTTTCTAAGGTGAAAATGAGCTGAGCTGATGCGACTGGGGGGGGGGGGGGGGGGGGGATAGAGAGAGAAAGAATTCCGGGGCCACCTGAAGAGAGAAATCAATATTCATACCGCTGGGCTGTAAGCTGCCCAAGCGAAATATGAGCTGCTGTTCCTCCAATTGGGTTTAGACTCATTCTGACAATGGAGGAGACCGAGGAGAGAAAGCTCTGTGTAGGAATGGGAAAGAGAATTAAAGTGTTTGGCAACCGGGAGATCAGGCTGGTTCACGTGGGCTGAGCGAAGGTGTTCCGCGAAACGATCGCCCAGTCTGCGTTTGGTCTCGCCGATGTATAAGGGTCCACATCTTGAACAACGGATACAGTAGATGAGGTTGGAGGAGGTGCAAGTGAACCTCTGCCTAACCTGAAAGGACTGTCGGGGTCCCTGGACAGAGTCGAGGGACAGGAGGAGGTATAGCGACAGGTGTTGCATCTTCTGCGGTTTCAGGGGAAGGAACCTGGGGAGGGGGTGGTTTGGGTGGGAAGGGATGAGTTAACCAGGGAGTAGCGGAGGGAATGTTCTCTGCGGAAGGTGGAAAGGGGTGGTGAAGGGAAATGTGGCTAGTGGTGGGATCCCGTTGGAGATGGCGGACATTTCGGAGGATTATATGTTGTGTGCAACGGCTGATAGGGTGGAAGGGAAGGACTAGGTGGTCTCTGCCTTTGTTGCAACTAGGGGGAGGGGAAGCAAGGGCAGAGCTGCGGGGTACCGAGAAGACACGAGTGAGGGCCTCCTCTGAGGAGAGGTGAACCCCATTCCCTAAACAATGAGGACATCTCAGATGTTCTAGTATGGAACACCTCATCTTGGGCGCAGATGCGGCGCAGACGGAGGAATTGGGAGTAGGGGATAGAGTCTTTGCAGGAAGCAGGGTGGGACGAAGTGTAGTCGAGATAGTTGTGGGAGTGAGTGGGTTTGTAATAGTCGTCAGTTAATAGTCTATTTTTGTGATGGAGACTGAGATCAAGAAAGGGGAGGGAGGTGTCGGAGATGGTCCAAGTAAATTTTTAGTGCAGGATGAAAATTTATGGTGAAGTTGATGAAGTCTGAGTTCTGCATGGATGCAGGAGGTAGCACCAATGCAGTCATCAATGTAACCGATAGAGTTTGGGGATAGGGCCTGTGTATGCCTGGAACAGGGATTGTTCAAAGTACCCTACAAAGAGGCAGGCATAGCTGGGGCCCATGCTGGTGCTCATAGCTACGCCTTGGACTTGGAGGAAGTGGGAGAACTCAAAGGAGAAGTTGTTGAGGGTGAGGGCCAGCTCTGCTAGGCGGAGTGGTGTTAGTGGAGGGAAATTGGATGGTTCTGTGGTCGAGGAAGAAATGGAGGGCTTCAAGGCCTTCCTGGTGGGGGTTGGAGGTGCAGAGTGACGGAGCTTCCATAGAAAAGATGAGGAAGTGGAGGCTCGGAAAGCGAAATTCATTAAAGAGACGAGGAGCATAGGTCGGGAGAGATTGGACCGGGGGGGGGGGGGGGAGGGGATAGGCTGGAGTTGAGGTACGTGGAAATCATTTCTGTGGGACAAGAGCAGGTTTGCACAATCAAATTGGAAACCAAAGCTACAGAGAACATCTGAGTTGCCAAGATCTAAGAGACTGGGGGTGACAGGAGAAACGAGAAGTAAATGAGAAGTGGATTATATCGGACAAAACAGGCTGAAACAATGGGTCTCGCAGTTTAGTTCCACTTGTCGGTCTTGACAAGGAGGTGGAAGTGGGGGACTGTGAGGTTGATGATTGTGGAGAGTTGATCTCTGGAGCAGACATTTACTCTTCGCATCAGTCTGAAGAAGGGTCTCGACCCGAAACATCACCTATTCCTTCTCTCCATAGATGATACCTCACCCGCTGAGTTTCTCCAGAATTTTTGTCTACCTTAAATCTCTGGAGCAAATCAGTTTAGTTATTGTCTGAGAGACATTGGTGGTTAGGTTATGGTTCAGAAGGTTGGCAATAAATTGGTGCCAGATAGTTGAAGGCAGGGATCAGTGTGTCCTTCACTGTAATCTGCATTTGGCATCGCTCGTATAGAGTGGAAAAATTAATCTCTCTCAACCAGAACTTAATGATAATCAGAGATAGATCTGGATAAAGAGCTGGAATTCATTAAAATGGGGACAGCTGTACAGCTGTAGCTAGCTGCCCGCCATCTTAACCTCTGCCATACTGCATCTTCCACAGTAGCAGATTTAACAGCTGCCCTTTTACCTTTTCCCTTCCCACCATCAAGGTAACCAAAATACTGCACTGTAGTATGCGTTTTTGAGAGAGAAACCAAATGCAGATGGGCCGATCCTTTTGTAGAACGTTGCCGTTCAGTCCACAAGATTGACTGTGAGCCTCCAGTTGCTGATCATTTTAATCTCCATCACACGCCCAGCCTGAATGCTCACATTGTCCTCACAGAGGCTGATTTAAACCCATGGAGCAACATCTCCTATTTCACTGCTGCGTGGGACTGACAGATCCTACAATTTGTATTTACTGTTGAAAATTAAGAATGAAAGGTCATTGACCTGAAAAGTAGACATTGTTTTACATCTCTCTCCATAGATGCTGGCTGACCTATAGAACATTTTCTTGATTTTATGCTCTAATTTCAGATTATTCACCTCTACCGCGTTTTGCTTTTCAATATTGCAAGCTCGGGTAGCTATGACACTACGTTGTGGAAAAAGGTTGAAGAGATGTTTTTTTGTTCATGATATTAAAGAAACCGTGAGAGGAAGTGGTGACAAACAGTAAAAATACATTTGCAAGAGAAAAAGTTTTTACTTGGTTGAAAAAATACAGACAGTGCCTGGAGTCTGCCAAGGATTGTGTTCTGAGAACTGTCCATAGCCGATTTCTCCATAAATAAGTAATGCTCATTTGCATTTGCTACCAATATGGAATTCATGTGCTTCAAATCTTGCATTTCTTTGATTAATCACTCAATTACTACCCACTATTAAACTGATGGAATACATACAGTATCCAATCATTAATGAATACCATGAAACATTTTATTAGAACCAGCTTGAAAATGCTTTAACAATGTAGAGAATATGCATAAATTTAGATTTTACTTCGGAGTCACGTGAGTGATTCCGTGAAGATCCCAGCCAAGTGCGCAGGTGCGGCATAATCGCACAGCTGTGCAAACTGCGGCCAGCGGGAGTCGGGCGCTCCCGCAACCAAGGACGTGAGGTAAGTACTTACCTTAATCGGGCCTTGTGGTTTTTTGCTCCAGGGGGAGCAAAGTAGCAGAGGAAGCGGCCCCCGTTCGACTCCAGCGAAGGAGCCGACAGTGGAGGGGGATAGGTGCAAACGGGACCGCACACGCTGCGGACCGCTGCAGGGAGCTGCGCTGATGCCGGTCCGCTGAACAGCTGTTTGGTTAACAGCAGCGGACCGGAGGGAAGTTTAAAAACCCGACCGGCAGCCCTGCAGACTCCTGACAAGGAGAATCGCCGCCCGGGAACCGCTACAATGCCGCCTGAAAAACGGCAGGCAGCCTCTAAATACAGGTAAGACAAAAACCTTACCAATTTACAGGTTCTATAGGAATCAACTTCCTCCAACACTGGAACAGGCTGGAGACAGCAAAAATAAGTATGTCTGTCTCCCCAAGCCAGAGGAGGTCATGGAGTTCAAAACCTCCAGGAGAAAAGGGGCTCTGGCTGAATGCCAAGGGAGCTGACACTCCTACCCCAGTGCTATTGCACTAGCCATCTCCCTTGTCGAGGGATTGATGCAACAGCGGAGTTTGAGCTATGCCTCCTCCAATTTATAGCACACCCTTTTGCTCCCTCTTTTGAGGCTAGCTAAGGAGGCCAGGGCTGGGCTGGCTTAAACGCTGGGCAGGCGGACGAGAACAGCAGTATGCCAGGGGAGCAGGATCAGGAAGAGCTACTGGGTGTCGTGGGCCACTACATGGCTCCTCCACGCGACCATCTTCCCAAACAAAGCCCTGCAGGAGTAGGCCTTTCTAGAGGCAAATCCGCAGGCAGCTGGGTCAGCAGACTCGCAGACAAGAGCTAAAAGCAGCAAATTCTGAAGCTCCTAACAGAAGGGTCAAGATGTCACCGCCTTTGCTCGTTTTTCCACGGATCATACTCACCTGGCAGGCGAGACGCCATGATCCAAGGTGGTTCTCCCAGGATGAGACTATCCCGTTGCACTATGAGTGTGCTGACGCCTAAGATGTTCCCAAATTTGGGATACTCGACTGACATTTGTGCATATAAGACCTGCCCGCAACCCCAAATATACGGGGCTATACAAACCGCTGCTGCGGGAAGAGAGGCAGCTAAACCTGTGCGCCTCATGAGGGCAGGCCATGGAACGAGCAGGACATCGCATCCAACACCCAGCTGGCAGCACCCCTCGGCATCCACCAGCAATATCGAACAAGGCTGGTGAAAGCCTGGCGATCGCTTTACATTACCCCCATAGTTCTTTTTAGACAGGGGCCCAGAGCGGAGCCGTGGGAAAATGCGCCGCCCCACCGACAGCACCAGCATACCAGCAAAATTAGGCCTTCATGAAAAAACAATAAACATGAAGGTAGGTAGTCTGGTTCCTCCCAGTTTACACTAAATAAGGGTGTTCTATTAACTGCGGGGGGGGGGGGGGGCATTTACACTTGTTGATAAAGCATGGGATGCTGTCACAAATAACTAAAATATACTCAACAGTATTAGTGAATAAAAACAAATTCAAATTGGGCATATTACCGCCAGTTCATCAATGCGCCCAAAGGGCATTTTCTCCCTCTAAGAAAGAGAAGTGAGAAGGTTAAGCTGAACTAGAAAGGCTCATTACTAAACGGATCATGGGAGTAAACATGAACCATTGGAATTTGTATCGAATATATTCACCAAAACTACAAAAGATGGTGAATGTAGCATCATCATCATTGATCTAATATCACTAAATAAATCTGTTGAGTATATACACTTTAAGATGGAGACGGGTTTTTGTCACTGCCAGACATCTGATCTCCAAAGGATACCTATGGCGAGCATTGATATGGAAGATGCTAACTATCTTATACCCATACACTAGGATCATTATAGATACCTAAAATTTTTTACCTGGATAATGGATATCCCGGTCAGGGCAACTATGGGAGTATAGAGCATTCCCAATGGTCTAACCTCAGCCCTAAACTATTATAAATATTAAAAATGGCCATGAAAATATTAAGAAAACAAGCATAATCATGGCATATATTGGATGATATCCTCATATTAGGGGAACAAAGGAATTAGCTGTGGCAGCAGTTCTAGCTACGAAACAGCTCCCTAAAGCTCTGAGGTTCATCCCACGCCCAGATAAACCAGAATTGAAGCCGTTAACTACCATGGATTATCTGGGCTTCAATAACAATTCCATCCATATGACTGTTACTTTGCCAAGGTACTTGGGTCACTATAATCAAATCATGAATGTACCCACTGAAGCTATATCACAATTACAGTGGTGGGCAGACATATATTTGGCATAGTTTTCAGCCCTATTATCATCACCAATCCCAACTTGGTTATTAAAAACCGATGCCAGTACTTTAGGCTGGGGAGCAACTAAACTCCATATCCAGCACAGGTAACAGATGGACCAATTCACAAACATCGTTACTACACACACCGGGCATCAACTACTTGGGATTGGTGATCGCCTATTGGGCTAAAAAGCATATGCATTTCAGATGCAGCACGTACATATGTGGTTACGGATTGATAATACTATGGTGGTGGCTTATATCAACCATATGGGGAGCATAAAAATCATTATTGTGCAACAAATTGGTCAAACAGATCTGGCAATGGTGTGTCAAAAGGCATTTAACTATCAGCTGCCTATGTCCTAGGAAGCTAGAACACAGTGGGAGACACCACGTCACGGGAAAAAAATTTATGATAACATTGAATAGATGTCAAACCCAAAATATCTGCTAAAGGTATTAAGCAGTTTGGAAGCCAGATATCAATTTGGTTGCACAAGACGGAATCACCAGTAACCTATGTATGTGACTTAGGAACCAGATCAGAGGCAGCAGCGATAGATGCCTACACGCTGGAAGGGGGAATTTCTGCTTTGCCTTCCTCCCTTCTGCCTCATCAGTCGGGCACTTCGCAATACAGATGGAATCTGTCTCCGAGATATTGAACGTGCCCGACCGGCCTACACAGCCATGGTTCCCAGTTCATCACGACATGGTGGGCGAGTCACCTATGGATTTCCCTAGTGGACCATGGTTGCTGACTCAACCCAGTATCAGGCATAAGCCACCCATGCCAGGGAAACATCAAACTCCTGGGTGCAGGGTTTGAATAGACCTTACCAGGGACTGGGATTATCCAAAGGAACCATTACCACCATGTCGGCATCCCTGCGAACAGTCACCAAGAGCTAACATGGGTAAAATACTGCCACGACGCAGGGACAACATACCAAACTATTCAACCACTGACGTATTGGAGTTCCTGGAACATCCACACCATGACTAAAAGGTGAGTTACAGTGCCGTAAATACAGCATGGAGCACCTTGTCTGCTTATCTAAAACACAGCAGGACAGCAGAGCATGGAAGGTATACCCATGTATGGGATATCGGTGTGATATTGACATATCTCAGAGAATGGCACCAGCCAGATCCCTCAGCTTGCTCAATCTATGTTAAAAACGCTCATGCTTATGGCTCTCGTATATGCTCACAGAGTCCAGTCACTCCATAAAACTAGACTGGATAACATGGTGATTACCCCAGACGCATCACGTTCATATTCTAGGTCTGGTAAAAACCTAACTCGCAGGTATATGGGACTAGGCGAGATTATGAGTTCGGCACGGACTAGTAGGGTCGAGATGGCCTGTGTTTTCCGTGCTGTAATCGTTATATGGTTATATGGACCAGGAACGCCCAATTCACTGGTGGGATTCCGGGCCTACCCACCAGAGTCCAGGTTGAGTGTGGTGACCCATCTACTACAATATATAGACACAACCCACAATCTTAGAGGGAGAGGAAAGCCTATGGGTCAACCACAGAAACCCCAAGACGGGGTACGAGCCAAACCACTCCAAGGTGGCTCAAACAGGTACTGAAAGCTGCCGGAATAGATAATAATACATTTTAATCCCATTCCACTAGGGCAGCATTGATATCAGCGGCTGAACGAATGGACATCCCGGTTGACCACATTCTCAATATGGCAGAATGGTCAAGGGAACGACGTTCAGAACATTTTTTATTGTAAACCGTTGATAAACCTGATTTAATTGCAGAAAGAATATTACAAACTGCAATATTAATTTAAGCTCAGGGGAGCTCTTTATGTTGTTATTGTTAACAAATACCTTTCTGTTTCTTGTGAAAGCAGATCCACTGGTTGATTACGATAACACTTCCTCCCTCAAAAACTTCGGCAGTGAGTGAAATAAAAACTGTTACACGGTTTGAAATCACAGACCTTTGAAGTCTTCACGGAATCACTCACGTGACTCCGAAGTAAAATAGTAAGATTAAACGAGTACTTACCAGTATGAAGTTTGATCTGTATTTTATGAGGAGTTACGGTGAGGTATTACGTGCCCTCCGCTCCCACCCTCAATATATAGATCAAACTAATAAACTGATGTCTCATGATCTTTACTATCTTACTTCAAATATTGTGTCTATCCTGTGATTTCACACCGCTGCTTCGAAGTATGCCGCACCTGCGCACTGGGCTGGGATCTTCACGTAATACCTCACCGTAACTCCTCATAAAATACAGATCAAACTTCATACTGGTAAGTACTCGTTTAATCTTACCATTTTTGTATATCAGGTCATTTGTAATTCAGGGAGCCACAGATAGAACCCCCATCTACACAACACTAGAAACCCCATCTACACAACACTAGCTAATTAAGGTTTCATTCAGTAAGCTTGTCCAGATATTTCAGAGTCACATTCATCAGGAATTTTGCCAATTCTTGAACTATAAATTAACTACCTGCAGTCAAAAGTTTGATGATCTGATTGATAGTATTATTCATTAAACACATTTGTTGTGTAGGTGTGGGATATTTCCAGACCACAAGATAAGGGATTAATTTGTCTGTGGGTTTAGTTTTAGTTCAGCTTAGAGATACGGCGCAGAAACAGACCCTTCGGCCCACTGAGTCCACGCCGAATAATGATCCCCGCACATTAACACACACTAGGGACAATTTTACATTTATATCAAGTAACCTACAAACCTGTACACCTTTGGAGTGTGGGAGGAAACCGAAGATCTTGGGGAAAACCCACGTGGTCATGGGGAGAACATACAAACTCCGTATAGACAGCACCAATAGTTAAGATCAAACCTGGGTCCCTGGCCCTGTAAGGCGGCAACTCTACCGCTGTGCGTCTTTAAGTAGATAGGCCATATTCGATAGGGTACGTGAGACTGCTATCACCATAGTAATGGTGAGGAATTCAAAAGCAGTGCCATTCAGGGCTGGATGCGGTGTGCAAGATGACAGATGAACTAATAGTGAAACATGCTCAGGGCACTTGGATATGAAAGGTAGTAAACCCCTGCTCTTGTACCAGAGATAAGACCTGGTTGAAGGTGTAAATCTGAAAACATAATTGTGTTTTACTGTTTCTTAATACTAAAGGTTCAAAGATTATCAAGGACCACCTCCGGCACGCAGGCCGAGCCTCAAAAGAACTGGAAACCCGTGCCAGAGACAGGACTGGCTGATGTACAACCACTAGGAAGGCGGTCAGCAGTTTCGAAATTGCCGAAGCCAGAGACAGGAGGAAGGCTGCAGCACTAAATCCCCCCCCCCCCCCCCCCCCCCCCCCCCCCCCCCCCCCCCCCCCCCCCCCCCCCCCCCCCCCCACTGCTCCCGTGTGTGTGGCTCACGCATCAGACTCGTGATCCATATCCCATCCCACATAACATGAGGCTGCACAACCATGCTATCGTGGTCTACAACGGGATATGGCTATCATGGGCCCTATTACAAAAAAATGCTGTGTGCAATTGTTGCTATGAAATTAAATGAATGTCAGGTGGTGCTGGGCTTCAAACATTGTTAGTAGAATCTTCCCGAGTGGCAATGGAGAATCCATTGTATCTGTCACATTCTGTGAAGCCACTGGACTGAGTATGGGTTTATTCAACACTTCTCACTAGAGTCAACACTTCACATTACAGCTAAACAGAGAACCCAGCATCCATTCAATAAAAACCTGCTACTCAGGAAAGTACCATTTATTCCTCAGTGTACTGGCCCTCAGCCAATTTTCAATCAATGCCTGTATGTTTTAGTTTTGCAAACTAACCTTGAGAGTCAAGAGTGTTTTATTGTCACATGTGCGAAAGTTAAACAGTGCAATTCTTATTTGCAGCAGCACAACAAATATATATAAACATAGTACTCAGTAAACACCATAATAAATAACTAAAAGTTCAATTTAAAAAACAATATAGTGCAAAAACAAAGCCCAAAGTCCCTAGTGCAACGAAGGCAGTTTGTAGTTAGTTTGTTGCAGTTCATCGTGTGCAGTAGCCTGATGTTTGTTGGGAAGAAGCTGCTCCTGAACCTGGATGTTCTAGTTTTCAGGCATCTTTACCTACTTCCTTGGTAGAAGTGAAATGAGAGCGTGGTCAGGGTGGTATGGGTCTCTGATGATGCTGCTTTCTTTT
Source organism: Leucoraja erinaceus (assembly GCF_028641065.1). Lineage (NCBI taxonomy): Eukaryota > Metazoa > Chordata > Chondrichthyes > Rajiformes > Rajidae > Leucoraja > Leucoraja erinaceus. The sequence continues at coordinate 37,887,547 of NC_073393.1, forward strand.
TTGAAGCAGTGTATCCTATAGATCCCTTCGATGGTACCTGTGATGGACCGGGCAGTGTTCAGCACATTTTGTAATCCCCTTCATTTCTGGGAGTTTGAGTTGCTCAACTAGGCCGTGATGTAACCAGTCAATATTCTCTTTCCTACACGGTTCAACACACCACATTTCCCAAATCTTCAGAGGCATGATGGACCTTCTTTGTGATTACATCAAAGTGCTGGGTCCAAGAGATATGCACGCCCAGGAACTTGATGTTGTTAACTCTTAAAGGGTTTCTAAAAATTTAAAACACCACATTCACTGGTTCCCTCTCCCTCTCTTTTCAGACGGTGGGGTTACATTTGACGCTGTCCAATTTGCTCTTCGATAAACTATACAATTTTAAATGATAACAACCAATAGAAACATAGAAAATAGGTGCAGGAGTAGGCCATTCGGCCCTTCGAGCCTGCACCGCCATTCCATATGATCATGGCTGATAATCCAACTCAGTATCCTGTACCTGTCTTCTCTCCATACCCCCTGATCCCTTTAGCCACAAGGGCCACATCTAACTCCCTCTTAAATATAGCCAATGAACTCGCCTCAACTACATTCTGTGGCAGAGAATTCCAGAAATTCACCACTTTCTGTGTAAAAAATGTTTTTCTCATCTCAGTCCTAAGATTTCCCCTTTATCTTTAAACTGTGACCCCTTGTTCTGGACTTCCCCAACATCGGGAACAATCTTCCTGCATCTAGCCTGTCCAACCCCTTAAGAATTTTGTAAGTTTCTATAAGATCCCCCCTCAGTCTTCTAAATTCTAGCGGGTACAAGCCGAGTCTATCCAGTCTTTCTTCATATGAAAGTCCTGACATCCCAGGAATCAGTCTGGTGAACCTTCTCTGTACTCCCTCTATGGCAAGAATGTCCTTCCTCAGATTAGGAGACCAAAACTGTACGCAATACTCCAGGTGTGGTCTCACCAAGACCCTGCACAACTGCAATACATCCACTATTTCCACTGCTACCTCTTTAAATACTCTGTCACTAAAAGCATCCTGTTCCTTCGATACTGGGTTTTCTTCTTTAAGGATTTATGTTTTGATTTTAAGACAAAATAAGTTGAACTTTAGATTCAATTTGGCAGGAAACATTCAGATCACTTGAGGAAATTTTAGCAGATGCTAAAATTTGGAGTTGGGAAAAATTGAAGGTGGCTTCCATTACTTGGCCAATGTTTCAGCATCTAGATTTGTAGATTTTCCATTCGGGAACATGAAAAAGACGCACCTACAGCGCAAAGAGGAACTGCAGGTCCAAGTTAAAACCAAAGATATGGACACAAAGAACTGGAGTAACTCAGCGAGTCAGGCAACATCTTTGGAGAAAGGGAATAGGTGGTGTCACCTATCCCTTTTCTCCAGATGCCGTTTGACTCGCTGAGTTACTCCAGCTTTTTGTGTCTATATTCAGTTTGCACCCACATAGCATGTTTCATGACCTTGGACTGTCCTAATAAAGTTGAAATACTATTAGGCAGGTAGCTGGTAACTTGCACACTACAAACACAACAGTATGATAATCCATTGTGGTAATGTTGACTGAAGACTAACCTGCGGACAGGAAAACAGAAATGACTCATCTGCTTGAATTTGAAAGCTTTACCATACAATCATCTGAATGTCATCCAAAAGCATTAACATGCCCTCATCCAAAAGAGAAAGAGCCTTAATCTCATCCAAAAGACAGTTCAGCATTCCATCCATCTATAACAAAGTGTTCATAAACATATACTTTGGTGTTCAAATCTGAGCTGGGCTTGAACCCATCTGGCTCATGCTACCCTCCAATATGCAATACAAGGTGTGCAGCACAGTTGTAGAGTTCAGATCGAAATGTAATAAAGCTTCCTTAATACATTAAATAGGTTTTTTAAAAGTGGAGCTCCTTACAGAATGCTAAAGGCATTAAGTAAATAAGTGTAAGCAATCAAGTTTGATTTCTAACACAATGAAATGTATTGTATATATAAAATCTATACAGCAATCAGGTAGGTTCAGGCGGGCTGAGTGAAGGTGTTCAGTGAAACGATCGCCCAGTTTACGTTTGGTCTCGCCGATGTATAAGAGTCCACATCTTGAACAACAGATACAGTAGATGAGGTTGGAGGAGGTGCAAGACAGTGAACCTCTGCCTAGCCTGAAAGGACTGTCGGGGTCCCTGGACAGAGTCGAGGGAGGAGGCATAGCGACAGGTGTTGCATCTTCTGCTGTTGCAGGGGGAAGGTTCCTGGGGAGGGGGTGGCTTGGGTGGGAAGTGATGAGTGACCAGGGAAGGTGTGCGGAGGAACGTTTGGTACAAGAGTCCACATCTTGAACAACGGTCAGAGGAGGTGCAAGACAGTGAACCTCTGCCTAGGGACTGTCGGGGTCCCTGGACAAGTCGAGGGAGGAGGGAGATGCTGGAAAATGGGAAGTGAAGGGGAAAGGGGTGGAGATGGAAAAATGTGGCTGGTGGTGGGATCAATTAGGCTTGGTGGGTGGGTAAGGCTCTTGTAAAAGGAACAACATTTTGTCACCTTTCAGTCACTCAGTGCTGCTGGAGATTAAGATTTAAATACAATGTCCCGGCATCGATTGGCTTGGCAGCGAGAGTTGTGTCTCTTCTTTACCACTCCCTGAGGATGGTCTGAGTATTGTCTGAGGATGGACGAGCAGGCATCTCAGAGCACAGCTCCCTTCATCTGCAGGTATGTTCTCTGATGCTCTAGGCTCAGGGATTATAAAAGGGTGAGGAAATGGGGACATTAGGGTTCATGGGAGAAGGATGGTTGAGAGGGGTTGGTGGGGGGAGGGAGGAATGGGTTAAAACACAGTGAGTTAGTGGAAATGGAGTAAATTCCAAGGAGTTACTTTAAACTGGTCGCAGCTACTGCAGCTACGTGCAATGCATCGGTTGGGAGAAAATGACTCACAGATAAGTAGCACAGCAGTGACAGACTCTGAGACATCTGTCCACACCTCCTCAGACGGAAGAGGGCATGACAAAAGGGCCTCAGCTGTGATGGACAAACCCAATCATATTGCCTTCAAGTGCAAATCATATTACCCCACAGTATTGAGCGACTAAAGAGAAAAAACAACAGATTTTATTTTTTCTATCACGTTTTGTGTTTATCTATTTGCCCCCACAAATTCATCAAAAGTGATTTTTATTCCTTATCTCAAATTTTTGGATAGTCATTTGCCAATTCCAAAAGGTGAACCTCCATAATTCGACGGGCGATGGTGCAGGGGTGATGGGGTTCCTGCATATGCTTACCAAATCAGAATCAGAATCACACTTTATTCGCCAAGTATGCTTGCACATATGAGGAATGTCATTGGCCAGGTCAGTCATACAATTAAAAGCAACATATCACTCAAAAAAACACATTTTAACATGAACATCCACCACGGTGACTCCTACACATTCCTCACTGTGATGGAAGGCGAAATAAAGTTCAAGTCTCTTCCTTTTGTTCTTCCTCGGTCGTGGACCTCGAGTCCCCGTTGACGGGATAATCTTGACTCCCGTAGCCAGCGGCGTTCGGGTCCTTCGCGTCGAGGCGATCTGCTCCCCCATCGGGGGGGATGTCGGCACCCCCGCGCCGGGTGATCGAACCTCACGTCGGGGCTGGTCGAACCTTTGCGACGTTGGAGCTTCCCGACTAGCCTCTCCCGACTGCGAGCTCTTGATGTTAAAGTCTGCGGTGGGAACGACCCCAGGCAAGGGATCACCTCCAATGTTAAGTCCGTGCCCCGCGATAAGGGTCACGACAGTCCGAGGCGGCTTCCAGCTCCATCGATGGTACACCGCAGGGCCCGGAGAATGTGATCCGAAAATTGATCACATCTCCGGGAACTTGAAAAAGGTTTCCCCCGATCCCCTCCCCCCACATAAAACAAACCGAAGAACATTAACACAAACTTTTAACAAACTAAAAAATAACAAAAAGAAAGAAAATACGAAACGACTGCCGGCAGGGCAGCCATCTCCCCGGTGCCCCTGGTCGTGTGTTAGACAATAACTGTGCACATCTTTAACTGATTCAGCACAGTTATTGTCACAGTAAGACACAGAGAGGCGCACTGACTGAAACCTGAAAATGTTGCAAATACATTTGCAAATGGTTATCACAAGACATTAAGTTTTCCAAAATTATACGTACAGTGCCCTCCATAATGTTTGGGACAAAGTCCCATCATTTATTTATTTGCCTCTGTACTCCACAATTTGAGATTCGTAATAGAAAAAATCACATATGGTTAAAGTGCACCTTGTCAGGTTTTATTAAAGGCCATTTTTATACATTTTGGATTCACCATGTATTCAATTCAATTCAATTCAATTCAATTCGACTTTAATGTCATTGCACAAATACAAGTATGGGTACAACGAAATGCAGTTTAGCGTCAGTCCGTAGTAGTAGTGCAATATAGAAATAAAAATACAGAATAATCAAACAATGTGGACGGAGGGACTGGAGAGGTCTATCGTCGGGACTCCGAGTTCAGCAATGTGATGGTATTATTGTAGAAGCTGTTCCTCATCCTACTAGTACGTGACCTGAGGCTCCTGTACCGCCTCCCTAATGGGAGGAGGGCAAACAGTCCATGGTTGGGGTGGGAGGGGTCTTTAATGATCTTCCCGGCCCGTCTCAGACACCGTTTTCGGTGTAGGGCATCCATGGCAGGGAGCGGGGCACCGATGATGTGCTGCGCGGTTTTCACCATCCGTTGTAGTGCCTTCCTGTCCGCTACAGTGCAACTGCTGTACCATACCGTGAAGCAGGTGGTCAGGATGCTTTCGATGGTACAACGGTAAAAGTTGGTCAGGATCTGGGGGGACAGGTGAGCTTTCTTGAGCCTCCTCAGGAAGTAAAGGCGCTGCTGCGCCTTTTTGATCAGCTTGGAGGTGTTGAGGGACCAGGACAGATCCTCCGAGATGTGTACCCCGAGGAATTTGTAGTTGGAGACGCGCTCCACCTCAGTCCCGTTTATATGGATGGGGGTATGTCTGCCCCCTCTGATCTTCCTGAAGTCGACAATAATTTCCTTCGTCTTCTTGGAGTTGAGGACGAGGTTATTGTTGGCACACCAGGCTGTCAGGTGCTGGACCTCATCCCTGTAGGCTGACTCGTCATTGTCACTGATCAGTCCTACCACCGTGGTGTCGTCGGCAAATTTAATGATGGCGTTGGATCCATTCTTAGGGATGCAGTCATGGGTGAAGAGGGAGTAGAGGAGAGGGCTGAGCACACAGCCCCGTGGCACGCCGGTGTTCAGTGTTATAGTGGAGGAGGTGAGGTTGTTGATCCTAACAGACTGTGGTCTGTTGGTGAGGAAATCCAGTGTCCAGTTGCAGAGGGAGGTGGAGATGCCAAGTCCGCTGAGTTTGGTGATCAAGCTGGTGGGAATGACAGTGTTAAAGGCAGAGCTGAAATCAATGAACAGCAGCCTGATGTAGGAGTTGTTGTTGTCCAGGTGGGTCAGGGCAGAGTGTAGGGCCGCCGATATGGCGTCCTCTGTAGACCTGTTGGTCCGGTAGGCAAACTGATGGGGGTCCAGTGTGGGGGGGGAGGCTGGCTTTGAGGTGAGCCAAGATCAGCCGCTCAAAGCACTTTGCAATGACAGGGGTGAGTGCTACTGGGCGGAAATCGTTGAGACTCCCTGTAGCTGATTGTTTGGGCACTAGCACGATGGTTGATGTCTTGAGGCAAGTGGGGACAACACCCTGGGCCAGTGACAGATTGAAAATGTCAGTGAAGACTAGGGATAGTTGTCCAGCACATGCCCTGAGCACCCGCCCGGGGATGCCGTCGGGGCCGGCAGCTTTGTGTTCATTCACTTTGCTCAGTGTGCCTTGTACAGCAGAGGTGGAGAGACTGAGGGGTTGTTCCTTCGTGGGTGGAGCAACTTTGATGGCTGGAGTTTTGTTGTCCCGGTCAAAGCGAGCATAGAAATGGTTTAGCTCGTCAGGAAGGGTGGCGTTATCTGGGGGGGGGGTTAACTTTCTGGTAATCGGCAATGGATTTGATTCCTTGCCACATGTGCCTGGGGTCAGTAGAAATTACAGCTGCGTTTATACATCGTCCCCAAATTTCAGGTGTTTGGGACATATGGCTTCACAGGTGTTTGTAATTGTTCAGGTGTGTTTAATTGCCTCCTTAATACAAGTATAAGAGAGCTCTCAGTACCTAGTCTTTCCTCCAGTTTTTCCATCACTTTGGAAACTTTCATTGCTGTTTATCAACATGAGGACCAAAGTTGTGCCACTGAAAGTCAAAGAAACCATTATGAGACTGAGAAACAAGAATAAAACTGTTAGAGACATCAGCTAAACCTTAGGCTTACCAAAATCAACTGTTTGGAAAATCGTCAAGAAGAGAGCACTGGTGAGCTTACTAATCGCAAAGGGACTGGCAGGCCAAGGAAGATCTCCACAGCTGATGACAGAAGAATTCTCTCTATAATAAAGAAAAATCCCCAAACACCTGTCTGACAGATTAGAAACACTCTACAGGAGTCAGGTGTGGATTTGCCAATAACCACTGTCTGCAGAAGATTTCATGAACAGAAATACAGAGGCTACACTGCAGGATGCAAACCACTGGTTAGCTGCAATAATAGATGGCCAGGTTATAATTTGCCAAAAAGTACTTGAAAAAGCAACCACAGTTCTGGAAAAAGGTCTTGTGGACAGATGAGATGAAGATTAACATATCAAAGTGATGGCAAGAGAAAAGTTTGGAGGAGAGAAGGAACTGTCCAAGATCCAAAGAATACCACCTCATCTGTGAAACACGGTGGTGGGGGTGTTATGACCTGGGCATGTATGGCTGCTGAAGGTGCTGGCTCACATCTTCATTGATGATACTGTTGATGGTAGTAGCATAATGAATTCTGGTGCATAGACACATCCTATCTGCTCGTTCAAACAAATGCCTCAAAACTCATTGGCCGGCGGTTCATTCTACAGCAAGACAATGATCCCAAACATACTGCTAAAGCAACAAAGGAGTTTTTCAAAGCTCAAATATGGTCAATTCGTGAGTGGCCATGTCAATCACCTGATCTGAACCCAATTGAACATGCCTTTTATATGCTGAAGAGAAAACTGAAGGGAACTAGCCCCCAAAACAAGCATAAGCTAAAGATGGCTGCACTATAGGCCGAACATCACCAGCGAAGACACCCAGCAACTGGCGATGTCCATGAATCGCAGACTTCAAGCAGTCATTGCATGCAAAGGATATGCAACAAAAAACTAAACATGACTACTTTCATTTACAGGAAGAAGGGTTTCGGCCCAAAACGTCGCCTATTTTCTTCGCTCCATCGATGCTGCTGCACCCACTGAGTTTCTCCAGCAATTTTGTGTACCTACTTTCATTTACATGACATTGCTGTGTCCCAAACATTATGGTGCCCTGAAATGGGGGGGACTATGTATAAACACTGCTGTAATTTCTACACGGTGAAACCAAAATATATAAAAATGGCCTTTATTAAAATCTGACAACATGCACTTTAACCACGTGATTTTTTCTATTACAAATCTCAAATTGTGGAGTACAGAGGCAAATAAATAAATGCTGGGTCTGTGTCCCAAATATTATGGAGGGCACTGTATAAATTACTGGTTGAACAGTAATAAATACTTTATTTGAAGTTTGGTTCTAGAAGATAATGCATTCAATCCTCTCAGCAATACACCATATTTTGTTCTGGGCCTATTGCCTCATGAGCCTTCATCTTGGTTAAATCATTTACGTTTGCTTTGCAAAACAGAAAATGCTGGAAATATTCAGCTGGTCAGGCAGCATCTGCGAATAGAGAAATTATTTTCTATACATTGATTATTTTCAGCGTGTTTAATTTAGTTTAGAGAGTGTAAACAGGCCTTTTTCCGCCGACCAGCGAGCCCGTTACACTAGCACACACACACTATTTACAATTTTTACCAAAGCCAATTAACCTACAAACAATACAATACTTGTACGTCTTTGAGTGTGGGAGGAAACCAGAGCACCCGGGGAAAACCCATAGGAGGCCATACCAACTCCGTACAGACAGCACCCGTAGTCAGGATAGAACTCGGGTCTCTGGCACTGTAGGGTACCAACTCGACTGCTGCACAACCCCAAATGTTCTGATTTTATTTCAGATTTCCTGCATTCACAATATTTTGCTCTATAACTATAGTGTTGTGTTAACAGCTCTGAGATATTAAAATATTTCCCTCTAATGTTTGGATAGATACAAGGAAAATTTCAGATGTCCTGTCATATATTCCTCTCTCAAGCAATATTACTTTAAACAATTTAAATTGCAAAGGCGATTTATTTTTGCATATTGAGAAACAACAATGAAGACTGCACTCGAAGTATGAGAGCAAAGGAAATTGTTACACAGGAAACTGAATGGGGAACACCAAGAAATGGGAACCCCCCCCCACAAAATTTTTGATGTGGTTAAACAAAATTTGCCTTTTTTCACCTGCACCCACTTAGTCAACATCAGTTTCATTTCCTTCCAAAAGATGCAAATTGTTGTACTTTTACGATGCCTGTTTGACAATATTTATTTCTGTGATTAGGCACAGAGAAATGCAACGTTGTTTTTGAATGATTGGCACATACACAGTTGTTTTGAATGAAACAACCAGTTGGATTCACTGCTTTTGCATGACAATAAATAATATTAATGTAATAACTATTTATTAGAGGTTTTTTAAGTTATTAGTAATTTCACTAACTTTTTGTTGAATGATTCAGACCTAAATGCCATGAAATAAGACATTTAATGTGAGATTATCGATCTTTGGTCTAATTAAGTCACTCTTGCTAAAGGCCTCTAATAAACACTAGGGAGATTGGAGAATGTTGTGCACCTAAACTGCAGTCATGACAAGAAAAAGTGTTTTCATACAATTCTTATACCTGCCTTAGTAATGCTGTATTAACTTCTACCATCCCTCGAAGAGAAGAGGATCAATTTATGTAGGAAGGAACTGCAGATGCTGGTTTAAACCAAAGATAGACACAAAATGCTGGAGTAACTTAGCGGGACAGGCAGCATCTCTGGAGAGCAGGAATGGGAAGAAGGAATTCCTTCTCTCCAGAGATGTTGCCTGTCCCGCTGAGTTACTCCAGCATTTTGTGTTTATCAGAGGATTAATTTATCATTGGTCTTCATTTCAGAAGATTATTTTGTCATAGTTGGCTGAATTGCAACCTCTCACACAATATGGCAATTTAATGGTGATTGTATATATGAAACCAAGTTTAATTATTTGTCCTTCAAAAACGTAAAAAGTATTCCATGATATATCGCAGAGAGCAGTTTAACAGTTAATGGCACAGTCAGTCATCCTTATCTACCTTTTTCCTTTCTTGTCCCCGTCCCCGATCAGTCTGAAGAAGGGTTTCGGCCCGAAACGTTGCCTATTTCCTTCGTTCCATAGATGCTGCTGCACCCGCTGAGTTTCTCCAGCTTTTTTGTGTACCATCCTTATCTACCAATCTGTTTTGCATACTGTAAGCAAATCTACCAACTCTCTAAGTAAACTCATTACTAGCAAACTGAATATATATAATTCAATGTTTTTTTTCCATAGGGTTTCATTAAAAAAAGTAACAACGTTCTTGTATGATGGAAATGTTCTCAGAGCATCTGTACCTAGATTATTTTACTTAAATTGCCAAATTTGGATACCATTATTAAAAATAGAATATAAAGAATCCCCTTGTCAATTTTTTAAAATGACGAATACGATTTCCAATTCTTATCCCAATTTTCCATTAAGGCGTTTGGAAATTAATATTGAATATTAATAGAATACACTTTGATGTATTATATTCCAAATCAGGCCACACTCCATAAAGCTCCTTTCACACAGTTGATTTAAGGTAATTAGCAAAAGTATCAATGCCCTTCTAGTCAGTCTTCCTCTGAAGTGTTTCTTATTTCCATGTGAATTTCAATTGTAACTTTCATATCCTTAGAATAAACCAATTACTTTCATTGACATGTTTTTTTTTAAATGAATTAACTTTTATATAGTAGGCAAAACCAAATAAATGGAAATCATCTTGTTTCTCAGCACAAAATTTACTTAATAAACATATTTAAATGCAGAATATGCAATACAAAATGGATTGCGAATTGCAGTTTACATAACAAAATACAAACAGAAGAAAATAATTGCACAACCTATTGTAGCTGTCTTCAGCAGAAAAAGGGAAACTGAAAACAAAATTAAAATCCAAATTGAAACTATCTTGAATAAGTGTAACTCTCCCTATTAATGGTAAAAGTGCATTTGCATGTTGTACCTGGTGTTGGTCAAAATACTTTTTCTCCATGACAACATAAGTTTCCCCCCCAAAAAATTCAAAAGCAATTCTACATTCATATTATTATCTAAAAAAATGTTTTATGACAAAATGCTAGCTAATTAAGTCAACGGCAAATGGACTGCACAAAATAACCTCTGATGACACGTACTAATTCATTGCTTCAAATCCAGCGTTACAAACTATGTTGAGTTCTTGTGCAAGTTTGAACAGGAATCAACTTTTAAAGGAAATGTTACTTAGAGATAATTATTTTTTTAAAGTTAAAATATATGTGTAACTTGCCTTGCTGTCTTTGGCATGGTAACCGATCTCAGTAATGATAGTGGCATGACAAACTTTCCAAATTTTTGCTGGAGAAAGATTGAGGCGAGGATGATGCAGTGATCCAATTACTATTCAATGACCTTTCTTGGGAAGTTCACATGCAAGGATATAATTGGACTTGACAGAGGTATACTGAATAAATCAAGCAGTAATGTGCATCATGATCACCCACACTTGAATAATGGCCACAGGCAAGGAATCAGCGGGAAAATTCTAACCAGTGCACTAGAAAAAAGTCAAAGACATTTCATTTAAATGCCATGATACAGATTGAAGCTCAGAGTGCATTTTTTTTTTAAAGTGTGCATTCTTATTGATACCAAGCTCCACGAAAGAAGTACCTCTATATTAATTTGCCACTTCTGGATGCAGCAGTCAATATCAAACATTTTGCAAAGGAGTCCAATTGATGCAGGGTCATGAGCAAAGAATGCTACTCACCCCCACCAATGAGAATTTGCCCATTGAAAAATCTGTGCAATTTTACAAAAATAATAATTATATTTTTAAACACCTGTGTTTTAAGACAATGTTGCCAATTACCATTCAAAGCAGAAAACACTGACAATTGCCTTTCCGACAATACTGAAATCCTTATTATGCCTAGGTGGCAATGTCCCAGAGTATTGCTCGCGTTTGAAATGTCATGGTGTTAATGTTAATGGGAGCAGGAACTGCCACTGCACAATCTGTTGCACAAAAAAGAAAATGTCACAGCTATTTTAAAGCAAGAACACTTAAAAAAAATTAAAGACATTTCTTCTCTTCAACAAGAACATTTTACAGCTGAATTCCACTGAAATTAGATACTAGGTGACACCAGAGTTCCTATTTTAACACACCAAAATCTTTCCAATTAGTCCATTTGTGCTTACAACAAAAAAAAACATGAAAGTGGCTCATTTTGGAAAGCCATGTAAACATATTAAGTTACTGCAGTAGCTATATACTCTCATTTTAGAAAATAGGTCAATACAAAAATATTTCAAATACATTTGCAGTGCAGCGAATTTGCTTTATTGGAACAAATCCAAGAAGGGTTAAGATTTAAAGCCATTGTCTTCAGAGACTGGACTGGGCCTGAGTTTTTTGTATATGAAATGAACAATCACAAGCAGCAACATTTCTGAAGTGCTGCTCAGAGCCACAATGAAAGGAGCTTGCGAGGCAAAATCTGCTTCGATGCGGCGGAAGGACAACTGAAGTACAGCAAGAGCTAGCAGACTATTTTGGACTCCAATCTCTATACTGACTGTTTTGCACAAAGGTACAGGCAACCTTAAACAATAGGCCATGAGATATCCAATGAACAGTCCAAACACAGGAACAGCAACTCCAGCAAGAATGATCTCTTTACGCACATTGTAAAGTATGTCAGCTCCCATCTGATAAGCCATGAAGAGTCCTCCAATGATCAATATAAAACTGAGCGGTTGAATAAACAAAAGTAAGAACTTGCTGACCCGTGGTAATTTATACTTGATTAACATTCCTGTCGAAATGGGAATAGCTATGAACAACAATGTCACCAGAATCTTGGTAAATGGCACATGAAGTGTTTCATGAACATTGAGAATGTGGCTATATATTGTGGATGAAAGTGGCATCATACCAGTGGCGACCAAAGTGGAAATCAAGGTCATGGAAATAGCAAGGGTTACATCCCCTCCCAGAAGAAGACTGTAAAGATAACCTCCCCCTCCTCCTGGGGCAGAGCAGGTAATTGCCAGACCAAGGGAAAGGGCTTTAGGCAGAGAAAAGATCCTGGATAAAATATATCCATACAAGGGCATGATGACAAACTGTCCTATCACGCCCAGAATTACAGGCTGTGGCTGCTTCAGAATACCACGAAGGACTTCTATCTCCACCTTACAGCCAAAAGCACATTTATTTATAAATATCAATGGTAAAAGAAAGTACAGGAGTGGGTGTTCAGAGAAATGCGCCAGACCATTGTAACTTATTGCATCGTTTCTGGGCGACACTTTAATGATGTAATCTGTCCGCTTCTCCACGGTCAGTGGCTTCACCCTGGCGACGTCTTGCAGCCTGATTAAGAGCGGCGCGGTGCCGGCCAGTCTGGACTGAATGCTGACAATGTAACTTTTCACCAGCCCACTGTTTTCGGCATCTGTAACGTTGATGATTTTGAGCACATCCTGATCCAGAGACTCGACTGTCAGTCGGGTGCAGCCCTTGTCTGTGGCCGCTCGGTATCGGCTGGAGACCACGATAATACCCTGGGTGTTTTCGGGGAAGTCGAACTGTGTGGCGGAGCCGTCGCCGATGTTGACATAGTAGGGAGCGGGAGCGAGGGCTGTGATGTTGGGCTCCGCCAGGACACACACCCCGCCGGCCATGGCCACAATCAGCAGCGCCTTCCGCATGCCGGCTGCCCACAACTTGGAGACAACATCATCCATTCCGCAACAACAACAACTTTGGGGTTTTTTTCGTGTACTGCGTCAATCTTGCGGAAACTAAAGGCAGAGACGGCAGCAGCCGGTTAGCAGCAGGAGCCCGGGGTCCCGGTTACCCCCGCCACGCCATGGATGCTCAGCGGCCGCTATCACAGACACATCGCGCCGCCGCCGCCGCTGTTGCTGCTGCTGCTGCCGGGCGAGCACCCACTCCTCCTCTCTCTCTAGGCTGGAGATTCCTTCCTTCCTTCCGGCACAGCTCGGACTACTGACGCCGTCAGAGGGCGAGCATTGGTTGGCAGCGGCTCTCCCTTCCACCACCGACGTCAGCCTAGAGATAACTCGCCTCCGCGGTTTGAAAGATGCACCTCCCTCCCTCCCAGGGCTCTGCAGCCGGTGACCCGGTCTCTGCGGGAACACGGTGCCATTCACCGCCTCTCTCGTCCGATCGCCCACAACCAACGTGCTCCGCTGCAATCCCAATCAGCCCGAGAGCTCCGTATTGCATTTAAGGCGGACTTTGTCTTTAGACACCGTGCCCCCCCCCCCTCCTCCTCCTCCTAAAGCCAGTCTGTGAGTCCGTCTGTTTACAATTGTGTGGGTCAGTTCTTAATCACGCCAGATTTCCCCCCCGCAGACTGGCTTTTGCCTCCTTCCAATTGTTCTTTGTGATGCATTGATTCTAATACTGCCGCCGGAGCAACAAATGGGGGGGAGGGAGCCGACCCGGGGAACCAAGCGTTTACTTTCTGGCGCATTCGGGTGATTGGTTTTAGCAAAACACATAGTGCTGGAGGAACTCAGCGGGTCAGGCGGTTACATGCTGACGGTGTTCCAGTGCGGGTATCAGTTACCAGACAACACTGTAATCCGATAACATGCACGAACTGAAATCTTGACTGCAAAATCCACGCTCAAACTCGGTCTGTGTAGGATCCAGAGATGCTGCGTGCCCTCCAGCATTTTTTGTGTTAGAATTTGATAAGTATTTTTGATTGGGAAATTCCAATTTTTGACTTTTTAATTTGACGAGCGGGAAGAGATCCTCTCTCCCCACCGACTTGGAGCTTCTGCTTTCTGTTTCGACTGCCAGTATATGTTTTATTTTTAATTTAACATCTCATTTTTATTTCCTCACCATATTTAAAGGGGTCATTCAGCAGATCAGCATCATGAAGCATCCCACCAGTACTATACCGCACATTTCCATCAGACTATTCTCTTCACATGTCCATCAATTCCCTCCTAATTCTCCCTTCTTCCACCGTTGTCCTCAAATCACATATAGATCAATCAGCAGAACGCTGACTTCTTTCCAGATTTCTTGCAGTATTCAGGGTAGTTAGCACCAAAGATACTAGATGAGCTCCTCTAGTATCTTTGGTTAGCACAAGCTTTCTGCATGTCTTTCAGAAAGGAAGGCACTATTTGCTGCCCAGTTAACGAGGAAGACTGGGATCATTCCTCCAGGATTATCAAAGTAATGCAGAAACACTCTGGTGCCTCGTTTGCCATCGTTCTCTAGAACCACAGTTTGATGATAATCCTCCACTCTGATGATGCCAGACTTGGCCGGTAATCCTACCACACATTTTGATTTTGAGTTATTCACCCAAATTATTCATCCATTGATATCTAAATCAATCGCTCACGCCCACACACATAATCTGTGCCCAGCGTGTCTCACTTTAGTGATGTTTGTGATCTGTACAATTTCTGCCCAGACAGATGGCTTGAAAATATACTTTTTTCGCCCTGTTCTAATGGTCCTATTGAAATAAATACTTTAGTCACATGTGACAAGTCACAGTGAAATTGTTTGCTTGCTTACATACCCAAGGTATGCAAATGGTCTCCACGTAAATGGCGCTGAAAAAGTTAAGAAGTAACCTATGTTTGGAAATTTAATCTGCACCAGGAACATCTTTATATTCTATACTTTAGCTTAGGAAATATGAGTGACAACAAGAACAATTTGTATGTAGCATCTCAGTTTGGTAAAACATCTCAAGATTCCTGGCAGGATTTGATACTGAGTCACATATTGAATCTTCCCCACAACCCCACCTTAAACTTATGTCCTCTGGCTCTCCATTCCCTACTTTGGGCAAAAGACTGTGCTTACCCAATCTACTCATCTCATGATTTGTACACCTCTATATGATCACCCCTCATCCTCCTGCCCTCCAAGGAATAATGTCCCAGCCTGCTCAAACTCTCCCTATAACCCAGGCCCTCGAGTCTAGGTTACATCCTTGTAAATCTTCTTTGCACCCTTTTACAGCTTGACAACATCTTTCCAAAACATGATGCCCAAAACTGAACACAATACTGTAAATATGGCCTCACCAACATCTTACATAACTGCAGCATGACCTCGCAACCTCCATACTCAATAATCTGATGAAGGCCAATGTGCTGAAAGCCTTTTTGATCACCCTATCTACCTGTTACGCCAATTTCAGGGAATTATGCACCTGCGCTCCTTGATCCCTCTGCTCTACAACACTTCCCAGAGCCCTACATTCATTGTGTAGGCCCTGCCCATGTTAGACTTCCCAAAATGTACACCCCGTATTTCTCTCTATTAAATTCCATTAACCCACCTGCCTAATCAACCAAGAACCTGCTGTAATATTTGACAAATGTCTTCACTATCGACAATACCACCCACCTTTGTGTCATCAGCAAACTTGCTTATCATGCCGTGTATGATCTCATCCAAATTATTGATATAGATAACAAATAGCAATGGGTTCCACATCGAACCCTGAAGCACACCACTAGTCACAGACCTCCGACACGACCTTCCACCATCACCCTCTGCTTCCTTCCATGAAGCCAAATTTCTAACCATTGAGCATTCTCTACTTGGATCCTATGCGATCTAACCTTCCAGAGCACCTACCATGTGGAACCTTGTCGAATGCCTTGCTGCAATCCATAATTACAACATCTACAGTTCTGCCCTCATAAATCTTTTTGGTGGCATCTTCAAAAAACTCAATCAGATTTGTGAGACATGACGTCCATGTACAAAACTATGGTGACTCCCTAATCAGCCCTTGTCCATCAAAGTGCATGTACACCTTATCCTTTAGAATACTCTAGCCTCCCACAGTGTCCTTGGATATATTTGATCAAGCCCAGGAGATTTGTCTACCTTCATTGGCGTCAGGACCTTCAGTACCTCTTCGACCATTATACTGACTACTCTCAAGATACTCCCATTGACTGCCCCGTTCCCCAGTCCTTATGCCTCTCCATGGTAAAAACAGAGAAATAATCATAGAGGACCTTGCCATCTCCTGTGGCTCCACACAGAGTTGACCGCTTTGATTCTCTCGGATTCCTTTTTTCCCTTTCTGTACACAAAATCTCTTGGGAATATTCTCAATATTATCTGCCAAAGCTGTCTCCTGACCCCGTTTTGCCCTCCTGATCTCCTTTTTTGGCTTGATCCTCAGTTCCCAAAACTCCTTCAGGGACACACTTAATCCCAGCTGCCCCGTGCCTCCTTCTACTCTTGACTAGAGCCTCAGTTTCCCTCCTCAGTCAAGCTTCTTTAAGGGCCTGTCCCACGACGATTTTTTCGGCAACTGCCGGCATAATTGACTGACGGTCACCGGAAATTTTGCGGCGTGATGACGTATTGATGCGCTGTGTTTTTTCAAGTTTTGCAACATTTTTTGTCATCGCTGGATTTTGAAATGTTCAAAATCTTTTGGCGACCCTGATATGACGCCGACAGTCGTTGAAAAAAATTGCCAAGTTGGACAGGCCCTTCACACACACCTCCCTTGGCCTTCACTCAAACAGGAACACACACATCCTGCACTCTTGTCAATACACTTTTTAAAACATCCCACTTTCCTGACATTCCTTTTTTAAACAACTTGCTCCAATCAACTTGACCCAGTTCCTGTCTAATATCTTCAAAGTTGGCCTTGCCCCAATTTAGAATTTTAACTTGTGGGTCCGCTCTGTTTCTATCCATGACTATCTTAAACCTAACAGAACAGTGGTCACTTGTCCTGACCGAAAGGCTCACTCACGAAAACCTCATCAACTGGCCCCTCCCAATTTCCCAAGACTAGATCAAGCATTGCCCTCTCTCATGTGGGGCTAAACTTAGGAATGCTTCCTGAGGGGGCCGCGCGACCAGAAGGCGTCCCGACGGGCCAGGGCTGTGGACTGGGAACGCGGCTGGAGGCCTTTATCGAGGCACCGTGGTCTTGATGCCTCCCGGATCGCCACGTAGAAGCCTGGGTCGGGGTCCGGGATGGCGGAGCAGCCGACGGAGCCCGCGGCTAGGGCCCGGGTTGGCACCACGGACACGTGAAGTGGGGCTTCGGCAGCAGTGAAGCCTCGCGACGTGAAGCCTCGCGGGTCGAGCCACAGTCGATGGGAGGGTAGAGGACCACCGTGAGGGAGATGGGGAAGAACAATGGAGGACCTGGTGTGGGGGGCCGCCATGAGGGAGGGGGAAGAACAATTGGGAACTGCTGTGGGGGGGGGAGAAAGAAAGGGGGCACCGTCATGCTTTGTGACTGTCTGCATCGTAGGTGGCTGCTATTTTTATACATTGGGTACGCAAGCAAAGAATTTCACTGTGCCTAGTCACATGTGACAATAAAGTATTCCATTCCATATTGCCGGAGGAAACTTTCCAATACACATTTGGCAAATTCCACCCCATCTAAACCTTTCACACTATGACATTCCCAGTGAATATTGGGAAAGTTAAAATCCCCTACTATGACAACTTTAGTAGAACTACAGCTGCCTGCAATCTGCCAGCATCTTTCAAATTCAAATTTATTGTCACATGCACCAATTAAGGTACAGTGTTATTTGAGTTACCATGCAGCCATGCCATTAAAAGAACACAACACAATTAAAAGAACGATAGAACTTGACGTAAGCATCCACCACAGTGATCACGGTGATGGAAGGCAATACAGTTTAGTCAGTCTTCCTCCTTTTGTTCATCCGTGTGTTGGGCCTTGACCCTGTGCAGTTGCCGCCATGGATGGCCCGAAGTACAGGCCCTCTCGTCTGGATGATCAAAGCTCCGACTTCGGGACGGATGGAACACACTCCGCGGCTTGGAGTGCCCGAATTGTACCGGAGGCCGCGGATTCTCAATGTTATAGGCAGCAGGCTGTCCAGTGGTCGGAGCTCTTCTCTGGTGATCCCCTGCAAGGGATACCTGGCTCCGCGATGGAAGTCTGCACCGTGCCTGCTGCTGTAGCTCTGGGCCATCTCCGGGAAAAGCAGTACCAATCCAGGTTGTTAGGCCGTGAAGGGGGCGAAAATACAACTAGGAGAAATCTCCGCCAAGGTAAGTGACTGGTAACGGTTTCCCCCCATTCCTCCCCAGCACCCCCCACATAAAAACATACCAAGAAACATTAACACATACATTTAGACATACTAAAAAAACAAAAAAAGTCAAAATGACTGACACACCGCTGGAGATGCTGCCGCTCACAGCGCGCCACCCGATGACGTAGCCAAATTAGAAGTTTGCTCTTCTAATTCCTGTTGACTATTTGAGGGCATGTAGTACACTCCCAACAAGATGATCATCCCCTTCTTGTTCCTCAGCTTCACCCATAAAGGCTCACTAGATGTAACATCTTTAAATGTCACCTCCCAAATCACAGCATGGTTTGGGAACAGCTCCATCAAAGGCCACAAGAAATTGCACAGAGTTGTGGACACAGTTCAGCCCATCGCGCAAACCAACCCGCCCTTCCATGGACTCCATCTACACTTCACACTGCCTCGGCAAGGTCACCAGCATAATCAAGGATGAGTCTCACCCCCATCAATTCCTCTTCTCCCCTCCCGCATCAGGCAAGAGGTACAGAAGTGTGAAAACACATGAAGTGTGGAAACGCAAAGAATAAATGATGCAAGGTAGAATGTTTGTAGCATAGTTGGATGACCTCTAGGTTGTATACGGAGGGAGGTAGCCAGAAATAGATTACAGTAGTCCAATCCGAAAATAACAAACAATGGATAAGTATTTTAGTTGTAGTTGTCATAGAGTTAGGGCTATGCCTAATAGTGTTCTAATACTCTTTAAATAAGATTTACCTTTCTTAAATAACTCACAAACTATTCTGAATGGTAATGGAAAAGTGTTTTCATCATGATTTCCTCATGGTTACATATGCAGCTGGCAGGGCCAGCATTATTTTTTTCCATTTGTAATTCACTTCCATTTTAGAGGGAAATTAACAGTCTGCAGTTACATACAAGGATATTACTAATCCAGATAGGTTTTTGTTTTAAATCAGGTAGACTCGTAGAGATATACGACATGGAAAAAGGCACTTAAGCACACTCCAACCATCAAGCACAGACATACAGCAGTCCTACATTAATCCCATTTTTAAATTCTTGCCACATTCCTGCTAACTCCCAGATTAGTCATAGTCATACACCGTGGAAACAGGCCCCTCAGCCCAACTTGCGCACCAACATGTACAACATGCCCCATCTACACTAGTCTCACCTTCCCATGCTTGGCACATGACCCTCTTAACCTATCCTATCCATGTACTTGTCCAAATGTCTCGTAGACATCATGATAGTACCTTATGATAGTATGATTATACCACTAACCTACATGCTAGGCAAATTAATCTACAAGCTCACATCTTTGTAGGAGAAAATTGGAGCTCCAGCAGGAAACCCATGTGATCACACAGAGAACATGTAAACTCCACATGGACAACCTCCAATATGAGGATGGAACCAGGTCTCAGGCAGTAAGGTAGTGGCTCTTACTCGATGCACAACTGAGTTGGGTTTATTGTCATTCAAAAATTTTTTTGAACGAAATTGGATACCTTGCAGTCATAACAGAAAATAAAGTATCAGAACACACAATGAACACAGTTTAACATCCACCACAGTGAATCTACCAGGCACCCCCTTACTGTGATGGAAGGCAAGAGTCTTAAAGTCCTTGTTCTCCCTCTGCATTGAGGCGATCCAGGCTTTCGATGTTGGGCCCCCCGCCGGGTGATGATAAGTCCTGCGGCCGAATCCGTGCTCCACGAACGGGCCGATTCAAACTACGCGGCCCGGGGCGGACGAAGCTGCCACCCTTCAGTCCAGCGGACGAAGCTGTTGTTGGGGGAGCTCGGGAGAATCGGTCACCAACCTGGGACCTGCGAGCTCCCGATGTTGTCATCCGCTGAGCCCGCGGCCGAAGCCTCCGAGGCAACGAAGTCGGGCCGCAGCTGCAGCGCCACCACAGCCCCGGAGTCAGCCAGCTTCACGATGGTGAGTCCAGGCTCTCCTCCGGAGCCTCGAGGTCGGTTCCAGTTGGAGGCCGCCAGCTCCGCGATTAGGCCTCAGCGCAGACGGAGACGGAGATACGACAAAGAAAAAGTCGCATCCCCCCCGAAGGAAGAGACTAAAACAAGTTTCCCCACCCCCCACACATACACAACTAAAAATAAACTAAACATGCGTCTAACAAGACAAAAGAAAACAATATAAAAAGGAAAAGACAGACGGACTGCAGGCAAGTCATTGCTGCAGGGGCAGTGCCACCCCAACTGTGCCTCCACAAGTGGTTTTGTATCTTCGTTCCAATTTTATATACTTATTTGAAACTAGTTTCCCATGCAATTTGTTCTCGTAGCTCTGGATAGATTGTCTATCTGGATACCATTTTGGTATTTTAAATACTGTGCTACTGTACCTATAGTCAGATGAGCAATTAGTGAGAGATCAAAATATGAACAATAAATACAAACATTTTTTACAAACATCAATTCAAAAACATGGGAATCTACTGTAAAATTTCAGATTTCTGTAATATCAACGTTAAGAATCTCCTATTCAAACAACTTTTGGTGTTAACATAACTTTTATTCAAATGAAAATGACAGCAATTACTGCCAGTTCTAGTTGGTAAAGCACTTCCAAACGCATCAGATATCCGCCATGCATTAAGCCATAATCCATTGACATATTTTAATTCCTGATGTGAACCTTATTTGTTAGAAAAATAAATTCAGCAGTACAAGCAAAGAAAACAGAAGTAGTGTTGTCTGGTAACCTTATCCCCGTGTGCGTATCACTTTTCCACAGTTACAATGCCTAGTTCTTGGTGTTCATGACCTGCCACTGTATCTTTTGTATCAATTTTCAGTTCCAGTTATTGAACAAAACATAATGAAAAGGCTGCAGATGAAGATGGATTCCATGTAAGTAAATATCAGGAGTTTTCATCTTCATGTTAGCTGCACATCAGACAATCCTTAAATATCTGTACTTTGCCAATTTTCTCAGACTAAGTCGTAACTCATCTCAAGAAGTCTGAAAAGATGCAAAAGGGAGTAGGCTGTCACCTCTCCACTGCCAGAAATGAAAGAAGTCGTTAGATATCCGATTGCCCTTAATTTCATAAGATCATACTGTAAGTGATAGGTGGCCATTGGGCCCATTGTCTATCCATTTTAAAGGTATTGTTCACCCAATTGATGTCTGGGGAGGTCACTCTAAATAGACAATAGAAAATAGGTGCAGGAGTAGGCCATTCAGCCCTTCGAGCTAGCACCGCCATTCAATGTGATCACGGCTGATCATCTCCAATCAGTACTCTGTTCCTGCCTTCTCCCCATATCCCCTGACTCCGCTATTTTTAAGAGCCCTATCTAGCTCTCTCTTGAAAGCATCCAGAGAACCTGCTTCCACGCCCTCTGAGGCAGAGAATTCCACACTCACCACTCTCTGTGAGAAAAAGTGTTTCCTCGTCTCCGTTCTAAATGGCTTACTCCTTATTCTTAAACTGTGGCCCCTGGTTCTAGACTCCCCGAACATCGGGAACTTGTTTCCTGCCTCCTAATGGATGCGAGAATCTGATTGAATGTCAATGCATAGGATTTTAATTAGATATTCGCATCTTTACTTGCCGGGATATCTAGAATGCAGCTCAAACCCTTAACTTTTCAATTCACAAGCAAGGTTGCCAAGAAGCTCGAAATTCATCCTCAGTCAATACTGCCAAATACCTTTTTAGGTTGTAACACCATATTTCAGTTTGCTTCTGAAATTTGGTTCTGTTTACTTGAATTTATTAATTGTGACGTTGCATGGCAATGAACTGCAGTATATTTCATGATCCCAGAATTTGCTTTACACCAATAATATTGAACAGCCGACACAAAAATTGGTGGAAATGCTGATTGTGCATGGGGTAGTCTTAGGCTGCAGGGTGATGTCGATGTATTGGTGAAATGGGCTGAGAAATGGCAGATGAAGCTTAATTATGAGATGTGAGATGGTGCATATTGGGCAAACTAATGAGGCAAGGATATACAATGAACAATATGTTCCATGGGAGTACTGAGGAACAGATGGACCATGCTAGACACAAAATGTTGGAGTAACTCAGCGGGTGAGGCAGCATCTCGGGAGAGACAGAATGGGCGACATTTTGGGTAGAGACCCTTCTTCAGACTGATGTCAGGGGAGGGGGCGGGACAAAGATAGAATGTAGGTGGAGACAGTAAGACTAGTGGGAGAAGTGGGAAGGGGATGGAGAGACAGCGAGACTCGTGGGAGAACTGGGAAGGGGAAGGGGATGGAGCGACAGTAAGACTAGTGGGAGAAGTGGGAAGGGGATGGACCATGCTCTTGTTTTTATCAAGTCACGCTCTGCACTATTATCTTGTTTTTTGTTGCATTGTTATTTGTGTCACTGTCTTGCAAAATATATGTCTAATATGTATAATTTATCTAAGATTTATGTTTTAAGATTTATGATAAGTCTGTTATCCCTGGAATGGAGGATGTTAAAATGGGACATGACTGAGATACATACAATTATAAGGGGTATAGATAACATATATTGCAGGAAATATTTTCCCATATCAGAGAAAGATAAAACTGGAGGGAATAGATTTGAGGTAAGGGGTAAGAAATTTTGTGGGGATCTGAGAGGCACCTTTTTAACCCAGAGAGTGGTGAGTCCTTGGTATACAGTGCCTGCAAGAGTAGTGTCGACTACATTTAAGAGGCATCCACCTGTTGTTTGAATTGCCAGGAAGGCTATGGCCCAAGAGCTGAAAAATGGGGTTAATATGGATGGGTGCCCACTGGTCAGCATGAATGTGGTGGGTTCGAATGGCCTGTTTCCATGCTATATCTCTCGGGAAAAAACTCTTAAAAACTCTGGAAAATAGAGCCCTGGTCTACTCAACTCAAGGGACTTTCAAATTTACACCATTTGCAATGAGGAAAAGAGCATAGTTGGTGTACAAGTTCAAAGATCTATGAAAGTGGCAGCGATAGTAATGAAAGTAATTAAGAAGGTACTGCAGCCTTCATTAGTCACGTCATTGACTAAAAGAACAGAGGCTAGGGTCCCATTTTATAAAACATTGGTCAGACTTCAGTTGAAGTACTGCATGTAGTTCTAGTCACCACACTGTTGAAAAGATGTTGTAGTATATGTAGGGAAGTCTGATCAGGACCCTTTTCACCCAGAAATCGTAGAATCATCCAGAAATAGAATGTGGCGGACGGAAGAAAAGAATAAATCCGGTGAATGGGCAGCTTAGCTACTGTGCATCACTGCATCACATCCGGAACGGGTGGAGCGGTGGAGGAGCGCTGCTGCTGCTGCTGCTGCGGCCCAACCGGAGAGTCGGAGGCTCCAACGACAGGTCTGTGGACGGCGGCACCGGGAGCCCGCGGCTCCCTGGAGGGAGACCGCTTTTCAGGGCTCTCGCAACGGCGACTTCCCCCGCCCGAGTTGCGGGGTTGAAGAGCTCCTGGAGCGGGGCCTGACACCACTGCCCCGCGCGGCTTGGAATGGCCGCGGGACTCTGCGAGCGCACACCGGGGGCTCTAACACCAAGACCCGGCGTGGCTTAAATGGCCGCGGGACAATTGCCATTGCCAGCCGGGGGGCTTTGACTTTGACTCTGGGCTGCAGTGGAGAAATAAGTTATTTGGCCTTCCATCACAGCGATGTGATGGATGTTTATGTAAATTATGTTGTGTCTTGGGTCTATGTGTTTGTATGTATGGCTGCAGAAACGGCATTTCGTTTGGACCTCAAGGGGTCCAAATGACAATAAATGTATCTTATCTTATCTTATCTTAGAGGTGCCCTGCGGGCGATGCCTATCGGAGGGGAGGGACGGCAAATTCACAGGCCAATGTCGAGGAGGCGCAGAGTGATTGAGTCAGTGGACTGGGCTGCTGGGGGCCCTGAAGCAGCCTGGGGTTCAATTAGATTGGGCACTGCTCTAAGTGGCTGAACGCACGGAAAAGATATGGCCTGAAGTAGCGGAACAGCAATGGAGGACCTCGACACATCGGCTGGCCAAGACGACCCCTGCAACTCTGATGGATTTTTGATGGATTCTTATATTCTTCGGGGTTCTTGGTTCCAGTTAATGTGATCAAGAGACCACAGACTTCTGGTCATGTTTACTGTGTTGCCCTATATGGTCAGCTTTTGATTCACTTTCCTGGGAAGTTGGAACATTTTGCTGTGTTATACAGGCACTGTATAAATCCAGGTTGTTTGGATAATTAATAATGTATAATTAAAGGAATAATTCAATACAAATTTTGAATCAATTGCAAACAATACACCGTAATTTTGTGTTACTTAAGTCAGTAATCCTCAAGGTGGGACGGAGAAGCTACATTTCACACAAAATGTTAAAACAATATCTAGGTCAAAGTTCCATGCTAAATACCACAACTCCACCCTCCTACTCCACCCCATCCATTGACATCCATAGAACTGAATGTTCAAGGTAAATACAATCTGTGGGTAGTATTTCAATATTTGTTTAAACCTAGTGACTAAAAATAAATATTTCCTCTATTGATATGTGACAAAGCTGAAAATCGCTTGGCTTAAAATTTAATTCTGTATTCTTTCTGAATGTGGATAGATTCTGTGACATTGGTTGCTATTTGATTTCTGATTTCAGATCCTACGCATTGTGTAAATATGAGACCCATCTGTGAGGAAACTTTCATATGAGAAGGTTCAAAAAGAAGTCTCCAACAAAGCTGCAAAACCCAGAGAAACTCAGACAGCACAGAAACAAGCCCTTTGGCAAACTCATGCATGTCGATCAAGATGCCCCATCTAAGTTAGTCCTGTTTACCTTTGATTGACCGATATCCTTTTATGTTCTATCCTATCCACGTACCTGTCCAAATTGCCTTTAAATGTTGTTATTGTACCTGCCTCAACTACTTCCTCTGGCTGTTCATTCCATATAGTCAACACCCTCTGTGTGAGAAAGATGTCCCTCAGGTGCCTATTAAATCTTTCCCAGTCTTAAATTAAACCTATGCCTTCTAGTTCTTGATTCCCCTCCCCTCATAAATGAATACTCTGTGCATTCACCCTATCTATTCCCCTCATACACCTCTACAAGAACACCTCTCAGTTTCTGCGGTCTGAGGAATGAAGTCCAAGCTTACCCAAACTCTCCCTAGAGCTCAGGCCCTCAAATCCTGGTAACATCCTTGCAATTTTTCTCTATCTTTTCAAGCATAATGGCATCTTTCCTATAGTAGGGTGTGTAAAACTGAACACAACACTTCAAGTGCGGCCTTACCGAAGCGTTGTACAACTCTAACATAACATCCCAACATGTACACAATTCCCTGACTGATGAAGGTCAATGTGCCAAAAGCTTTCTTCACTATCCTATCTAATTGTGACACTCCTTTCAGGAATCTATGTTGTCCAAGATCCCTCAGCTCGCCAATACTGCTCAGGGCACTGAAGACTGTCCCGGTTTGATTTCCCAAAATGTAACACTTCACAGTTAGTTATCTACTTTCAATTTAAATTACCCAAGTGCAATTCGTGGGGTTTGAAGCTTTGCTTCTGGACTAATGATTCAAACCTCTGGCTCATAATCCATCCAGTACTCAATCTCTGCCCGATCACACTCACTCTGATAGAAAGAATAAAGAGAGCAATGAGAACATAATTTTAGAAGTATGTAGAGACCTGGAAACCTGTGTATAGTATTATCTGGATGGCATGTTAAACAAAGCTTTTCACTGTACCTTGGTACACATGGCAATAATAAATCTAAACCCAAGTCTAATCTTATTCAGGATCCTTATCATGTAGATAGATGTTCAGTATAAAATAATGGCAATTACATTGTACAATTTTAAACATGAGACTGGCCCAAGCACCATATTTTATTTATTTTTGTGCTGTATGTTGTCTAATTTCCATAAAGTCTGGACACAGTTCTTCAGGAAAATGGAGAAAATATCACCAAAGGCACAGAGCATGTGGAAAAGAATAGCCTTAGAAATGAGGGAGTTTGATATCACAAGGAGACTGGAGTTGTCTCCGTCTTGGTAGGAAATCTACCGAGAAAGTTGAATTTGGACGAAAACAATCGAGTTGGTGAGGGAGAACTGTGCCTCGTGGATATGATGGGTGGAAGAAGGTGAAGACATCGATGATGGTGAAACATAGATCAGTACAACGCAGCATCAGGCCCTCAAGAATTCAATTGTTCTATCTGGGACACATGACAATAAACTCTCTTCAAGTCCACACGCCTGCGCTGCGGATGATTTCAAGCCAAACCAATCTCCTCTATCTGCACATGGTCCACATCCCTCCATTCCCTGCACGTCCACATACCCATCCAAAAGCCTCCCAGATGTTGTGTTCAGCAAAACACGAGCAGAAAGGACCAGGAAGGGAATTCTCCTTCAGCATTGACCAACATTCTCAGATTATCTTGTCGTTGTACTGCAGAACAGATTCAAAGGGGAAGTGAATCCCTTGAGATTGATTTTACTATTTCTTTTCATGCAAATAGGAAGAATTTGTTTTTCTTATTTGCACATTTTGAATACTGATGTTATTCTTTTATATTATGTAGAAATATATATTAAAACATTTTACCACATAAATACGATTTTTTTCACATCACTTTCAATTTCTTATTTAGCTGTTACCATTTTTGGAAACAAAATACTGAAAGTTCTCTTAAGGGAAACATTGCAACAAAATTGTGTCAAAGGCTAAAGAGAAAAGAAAGATGTATATATATATATACTAGACTAAGTGGGACCCGTTGGGTCCCATGTTCACACAGGAGGGCCGGTCCCCCGACGCAATATTCTACCTCTCCACCAATTCCAATATTGGTGGCCAGTTGGGGGGGCTTTTTGGAGTGCTGGTATGGGTGTTGTTGGCTGCAGTGACTACTGGTCTCCAGAGGGCTAGTGTGAACATTGTGGGCCAAATGGATTCTTGGGGTGGCAGCTCAGTCCCTCAAGACTGATATGCTGGCAGCTCACTCACGGCTGGTGGGCTGGCAGTTGACTCACGGCTATTCCTTGAAATTCCATTTCAAGCAGAGTGCTAGGCCACCAAATTCAAATCCATTTTCCTACAATTTCAAGCAGAGTGCTAGGCCACCAAATTCAAGTGCAGTTTCTTACCACTGAGCAGGGTGCAAGGCCACAAAATTCAAGTGCAGTTTCCTACCACTTCAAGCAGGGTGCAAGGCCACCAAATTCAAGTGCAGTTTCATACCACTTCAAGCAGGGTGCAGGGCCACCAAATTCAAGTGCAATTTCATATCACTTCAAGAAGTGTGCAAGGCCACCAAATTCAAGTGCAGTTTCATACCATTTCAAGGATGGTGCAAGGCCACCAAATTCAAGTGCAATTTCATACCATTTAAAGGATGGTGCAAGGCCACCAAATTCAAATGCAGTTTAATACCATTTCATGCAGGGTGCAATGACACCACATTCAAATGCAGTTTCATACCATTTTGTGCAGGGCCACCACATTCAATTGCATTTTCATACTATTTCAAGCAGGGTGAAACCACCATAAAAACCACACAGTAGACATTCAGTGTGTTCAGTTGATTCACAGCTCAGACAGAGCCGTGACCTCTCCCTCCCCCATCATGCAGAGACTGAGCCACACCCACACTCCTGGGTTTTATAATCCCTCAGTGAATATAGGTGTGCCAGAAAAGGTGTGCCTTCATGGCGTGATTGACAGGAGAGATTCTCAACATTTTTTAAACACTATTAACACTTTTGTTTCCCATTGATAGGAAGAATCCTCTGCACCTGATGAGAGGAGGGGAACTGAGTAAGATGGTCAAACATCACAGCCGTAAGTGGTAGCGTTTTATCTAAAATCAATATAGTGCAAACAGGAAGTTGTCAAGTTTAGACAAACAACCATTTGCAGGCAGTGCCTTTTCACTTCAATCCAAACCCCCCAAACAACCATTTGCAGGCAGCGCCTTTTCACTTCAACCCAAACCCCCCCAAACAACCATTTGCAGGCAGTGCCTTTTCACTTCAACCCAAACCCCCCAAACAACCATTTGCAGGCAATGCCTTTTTACTTCAACCCAAACCCCCCAAACAACCATTTGCAGACAGTGCCTTTTTACTTCAACACAAACAACCATTTGCAGGCAGTGCCTTTTTACTTCAACCCAAACCCCCCAAAGAACTATTCTCAGGCAGTGCCATTTTACTTCAACACAAACCCCTCAAACAACCATTTGCAGGCAGTGCATTTTTATTTCAAACCAACCATATTTTCATTTTCAAACCACTAAGGGCACTCACAGTTCAGTAGACATGTGTTCAGTGTTATTCAGAGAGATGGCTTCCTCCATCTTGCAGAGACTGAGTGAGGCATACCACTTCCTGGTTTTATAGTCCCTCCCCCTCCCTCCAGCAGGGGCAGCAGAGAGAATGGCAATTTTTTAAAAAACATTAATATCTCTCTGATTTTTCATCAATTGGAAAAATCCTCTGGTCCCGGAAGGCGGAGGGGGGCTCTGAGCGAGGTGGCCAAAAATGACAGCCGTAGGTGGCGGCGTTCTCTTGGAAATCGCAGCACAGTGGGCCAAAAGCGGTCAAGATCAGACTTTTAGTAATATAGATAAAGTACCGTTTGCATCCGTGGGTGGCATAGTGGCACAGCGGTAAAGTTTTAGCCTTTGCAGCCAGACACTGGGTTCAGTCCCGACTATGGGTGCTGTCTGTACGGAGTTTGTACATTCTCCCCATGACCGCGCTGGTTTTCTCCGAGATCCTTGGTTTCCACCCACACTCTAAATAAGTACATTAATTGGCTTTCTATTGTAGGTTAATTGGCTAAGTTTCTATACATGTAAATTGTCTCTGGTGTGTGTACTCCATGGGCCAAAGGGCCTGTTTCCGCACTATATCTTTAAACTAAACTAAACCTTGGGTTATCCAAAGTATAATCATTGTTGTAATGTAAGAAATATGAAAGCAACCAAGTTCCCACAGCTCAGTAAAATCCCAACATAGGGCAATGTGATACAGGTAATATGCCTATATTCTGAACCACCGATATAGTTGGTGTTGCATTAATTTAACAAACGTTTCCTGTATAGTTCCCATTTGAGCAAATGTCTTAAGTAATATAAGCAGACCAAGGACCAGGGCAGCACCAATAATTAATGAAAGTGTTGAATTTTTAATGCCACAATGTTAAATGTTTTATAACATTACAAAATGACAATACAGAAGTAAATTACTCACAGCCATTTTCATTTGGGAAAAGAGACTTCCTGGTTTAATTAATAGTATTTGTGCGAGAAGCTGTGTAGCTGAATTTCAATTGCAGCATATGAGTCGTTTAATGAAAGAGCAAAGATGATTCTAGCATAAAGTTTTACAGAAACACAAACATTTCTGCAATGCCAGTTTCCATTGAGCGTGAGACTCACGCATTTGATGAAATTCTCAAGCTGTCACGCTGATGACAGAAGTTCTCACACTCAAAATTAAAAAAATATATAAATATAAATAAATAAAGAAATAAAGTCACACTCCTCCACACTCACCAATGAGAATAGTTTTCTGTTGGCGGGTTTCCCGTAAAGAACGAGCAATTTAATTGGCTTATGCCCATCGCACACTATTTAAAATGACAATGTAGGTATGTTACAAAACCTACCTGAATCGTCATTAGGAATCTGCCCTCAGCCAGGCCCTCGATTTTGGCGCTGTTTGGAGGGGGCGGGTTTAAAACGCGATTTTTACTAGGCTGTACTAATCGCACATGTTCAGCTAGTAAATCATTAACGAAAAATCGCTGCAAGACCCGGTCGCAAAAGGTATTATTAGTTTTATAGGCCTCGATAATATAGTTCTAATAGTTTTAAAATTACTGTTTCATCTCGCAACCTCTCGCAGCCCCAGGGTTTTATAGAGCAAACAATTAAAGGTATGTACCTTATTTTTACATTAAATGGGGCATATATATAACCCTATATATCAAATTATCTATAACGAATAGCTCATTTTGGGC
This sequence comes from Leucoraja erinaceus, assembly GCF_028641065.1. NCBI lineage: Eukaryota > Metazoa > Chordata > Chondrichthyes > Rajiformes > Rajidae > Leucoraja > Leucoraja erinaceus. Next base: position 37,918,050 of record NC_073393.1, read on the forward strand.
TTTTTATATCCCGCAGTATTTTTCTCGGCACTTGAGGGCACTAATCCAGCGCTATGTCAACGTTCTAAACCGGCGCGTTCCACATGAATCCACTAGAAAGCCGATTTAAATGGGCATTTATTTACAGCAATTGAACACTAAATTCCTTCCATTTGGCCTATAAATTAATGTAAATTAGATATAAAAATCATGTTATATTGTGAATTATTTGTGAATAATCTTTGGACACTTAGGCTATTTAAAAATGTTAATCTTTCCTTAAGAAATGGGCGTTTGATTATCCAAGATCACAGCTTTTTTGTAATGTCCATTGAAAATCAATAGGGAACAAGATGCTAATTTCCGAGTATGAAAATGGTCATAACTTTTTTAATACTTGAGATATGAAAGTGAATTTGGTGTCAAATTAAACTTATTGTTATGCTTTATCTGATGGGATAAATTGCAGACTTGATTTTTTAAATCTCAAAATTTTGTAACATTGCTAGACAATGCAGACAAAAATGCTGGAGAAACTCAGCGGGCGAGGCAGCATCTATGTCTGAGTTTGACCCTTCTTCGGACGCAAGCATTTCTCCAGCATTTATCTCTACCACTCTATAGATACTGCCTCACCCGCTTTCACATTCCCGTGCAGATGGTGTGCTAGGTGACACACGGCGGTGGTCCCATCCCTCGACTCCGTCCAAGGACCCCGACAGTCTTTTCAGGTGTGGCAGAGGATCACTTGCGCCTCCTCCAGCTTCATCTACTGTATGCGCTGTTCCAGGTGTGGACTATCAGCGAGACCAATTGCAGGCTCGGCGATCATTTCGCTGAACACCTCCACTCAGTCAGCCTAAACCTACCTAATCTCCCTGTTGCTAAACACTTTAACTCCCCCTTCAATTCCCATACTGATCATTCTGTCCTGGGCCTACTCCACTGTTAGTGAGGTCCAGAGGAAATTGGAGGAACAGCACCTCATATTACACTTGGGCAGCTTACACCCCAGCGGTATGAATGAATATTTTCTCGAACTTTTAAGTAACCCTTGCTTTCCCCTCTCACCATCCCTCTTCCTTCCTAGTTCTCTGCCCAGTCTGACTGTACCCCGATTACATTTTATCTCTGTATGCTTCGTTGTCACCTTTTCCTAGCTAAAAATAATCTTCATTTTCCTTGATCTATATCCTCTTTGATGTCTCGTTTTTACACCCTACACTTTCTTATCTCTGTGTCTCCATCTCCCTGACACTCAGTCTGAAGAAGGATCTCGACTCGAAACGCCACCCATTCCTTCTATCCAGAGATGCTGCCTGTCCCACTGAGTTAATCCAGCATTTTATGTCTATCTTCGGTGTAAACCAGCATCTGCAGTTCCTTCCTATACTCTGCCCTCATCAATCTTTTTGTTTACTTCAAAAAACTAATTGTTCATGGGACATGATCTCCCATGTACAAAAGCCTGCTGACTATCCCTAGTCAGCCCCTGTCTATCAAAATGTATATTTCATTCCTCAATATTCTCTCTAGTAATGTTCCGACAACAGATGTTAGACTCACTGGCCTATAGTTCCCTGGTTTTTTTCTTGCAGACATCTTAAATACTGGCACAACATGTGCCACCCTCCAGTCTTCCACCCCCCCACCCGTATTTAATGATGACTCATAAACCGCATCAAGAGCACCTGCAATTATTTTGTCCTAGGTAGTTTCCCCTGCTGCCACAGGAGGTGTAACAGCTGTCCTTACATCTCCTCCCTTGATTCCACCCAGGGACCATAGCAATCCTTCCAGGTGCGGCAGCTGGGGAAAGTACCTAGAGAGTGGGTGGTTTTGGTGAGAATAGATGAGTGAACCAAGGAGTTGCGGAGGGAGCGGTCTCTGCAGACGGTGAAAAGGGGTGGAGATGGGAAGATTGATGTAATTAGAGGTGGGATCATGTTGGTGGTGACGGAAATGTCAGCAAGTGGGCTGAGGGATGGTTAATGGAGTTTAATACAGATAAGTGCAAGGTGTTGCATTTTGCTCAAACCAGTGCAGGACTTATGCAATGAATGGCAGGGCTCTGTGGTATGTTGTAGAGCAGATGGATCTAGGAATGCAGCTATACAGCTCCTTGAAAATAGCATCACAAGTAGGTAGGGTGGTCAAGAAGGCTTTCGGCACACTGACCTTCATAAGTCAGGGTATTGAGTATGGAAGTCGGGAGGCCATGTTAGAGTTGTACAAGACATTGGTGAGGCCACATTTACGGTATTGTGTTCAGTTTTAGGAAAGATGTTTAGGACATCTGTCATAGGAAAGACATTGTTAAGATGGAAAGGACGCAGAAAAGATGTACGAGAATGTTGCCAGGACTTGTGGGTTTGAGCTATAGAGAGAGGTTGAGCAGGCTGGGACTTTATTCCTTGGAGCACAGAAGGATGAGGAGTGATCTTATAGAGGTGCACAAGATCATGAGAGGAATAGGTAGAGTAAATGCACATGGCCTTTTCGAGAACCAGAAGACATGGGTTTAAGGTGAGCGGGAAAAGATTTAATAGGATCCCGAGGGGCAACATTTTTATACAAAGGGTGACCTGTATATGGAACGAGCTACTGGAAGATGTAGCTGAGGTAAGTACTATCACATTTAAAAAACATTTGGACAGGTACATGGATAGGATAGGTTTACGAGGAGATGGGCCAAAGGCAGACAGGTGGGACTAGTGCAGATGAGGCATGATGGTCGGCATGGGCAAATTGGGCCGAAGGGCCTGTTCTCATGCTGTATGACTCCATGACTGTATGGTGCCAAGACAATATTACCTGTCCCTCAATGTCAGCAAGACAAAGGAGATTGTGATTGACATCAGGAAGTGAAGCAGTATACATGCCCCAGCCTACATTGATGATGCTGATGTCGAAATGGTCAAAGGTTTCAAGTTCCCAGAAATAAATATCACCAGCAACTTGTCCTGGACCAAATACAACAAAGCTATAGCTACGAAAGCACACCAACGCGTGCACTTCATTAAAAGGCTGAAGAAGTTTGGCATGCCCCCAACAACTATCATCAAGTTCTACAAATGTGCCGTTTAAAACATCTATTGGAATGCATCACACTCTGGTTTGGGAATAGCTCCATCCAAGACCACAACAAACTGCAGAGAGTTGTAGACATAGCCCAGACCATCATACAAACTAGCCTCCCTTCCATTGACAATCTAAGTTTCACACTGCCTCGGCAAAGCCACCAGCATAATCAAGGACGAGTCTCACCCCGATCACGCCCTCTTTTCCCCTCTCCTACCAGGCAAGAGGTACAGAAGTTTGAAAGTGCATATCTCCATATTCATGAACAGATTGTTCCCAGCTCATATTAGGCAACTTAACGGTCCTCTCATCGGCTAGTGTGTGGTCCTGACCTATCATCCACCTCATTGCAGACCCTCGGACTATCTTTAATTTGATTTTATTGGACTTCAATGTTATATTTTGCACTGAATGTTGTACCCTTTGCCCTTTATCTGTGCACTGTGCACAGCTCGAGTGTATGTATGTATGTATACAAGTACTTGATTCTATAGTCTTTTTTCCGACTGGATAGCACGCAAAAGCTTTTCACTGTACTTTGGTGCATATGACAATTATACACTAAATTAAACTAAAACTAATCCTCCATTTACCTAGATGAATATAGCATCAACAACTCTCAATAGGTTCAACATCACATTTGCTTGATTGGCTTCTTAATAATGACCCTAAACATCATTCACTTCATCCCCAGGGACACAGGCAATTGTACAATTTACAAAATACACTGCTACTTGAATACTCAGGCTCTTTAACAGCACCTCCCAAACCCAATGAGGACCAGGGCAGAAGATCCTTGGTAACACCACCACATTCAGGTTCACCCCCAGGTTGAACACCATTCTGACTTGGACATCTATTGCCCTCCTGCTTCCTAATCTTGTGTCAAATGAATTGATCTGTATCAATAATTGAAAAAGATCCCACTGTTTTGTATTCAGTGGGATACACGTCTGAAATATATTTTCTACAGCTTTGCTGATGGTGTAATGAAATTTAATCTGAATTAGGTTACATTTTAATTAGATTTGACGATATGGTCATGTCCTTTGCAATGCAGCTTTTTAAACTTGCAGACATGAATTAACACATCTATTTTATTACTAAAATATTAATGGTACGTGATATTTCATTTACACAAAATACTATAATAAAGTAATCTACGCATTATAAATAAGGAACAAATATCAGAGCTTTAATAGGTTTAGATTAGTCTAATATATAATGATTTTCACAATGAAATTGAACATGAACTTGAAAAATCCTTAAAATGCTACGTTACAGTGAAGAAGTAGGGATAGGTATTTACCAGTGAGATTTTTTTAATAGTACAAGAATACAGAAGCAAATAGCCTCTTCTTGGAATGTTACTGTGAAGTGAACATTAACTCGGTGAATATTTTGGCTCGGTTGATGATGGAACTGAAATCTTTGGAAAAGTAAGACCATCGAGGATATGGGATACAAGATTTAAACCATTGCTTTTCACATTTCAGATCGGTATTTTGGCTTTGTGGTTCAACCACCTCAGATGGGGTTGGATTTCAATTTCAATAAATCTACTGCTCAATTGGAGCAATATGGCCATGAATTTTGTAAGTTAACTTGGACACGTACTTTTTTGAGAACTTACCAGTGGAAGCAAAGTGAGAGGATTGTGGCAATTGAAGATGCTGAACCCTTTAATGGCGAAATATGCTAACACAGTCAGTTCTTATGGTATGTACTTACTTGTTTCAATGATAGGATTTGCTCATAGTGCTTGTGCTGAAAGATTATAATATCAATATCTTTCTTTTTGTTTGATTGATCAACACTTTAGAGCTCTGATCTTAGATCAATTTGTGTTACAAATGCTATGTTAGTTTGGACTTCTTATGAGAACCAAGATGAGGCAGCAGATGCCTATTACTGCTGCTACACAACGACAGGATCACTGGCACACTGAATGTGCAAAACTTAAGCTTTTAAAATATTTTAGAACTTCATTTCCTCAGGAAAGTCAGCGTGCAACTTAGGGCAGTTGCAAACATATATGTAGGGGGTCAATAAGATATATGCCAACTCATATCACTAATTTGTAACCATATTTCCCTTTGGATGCTTTCCTGAGTATTTTGTCAGATATTTGAGATGGCAGCTAACAAATGCATGATGGTCAGCCATGTTTTTAGCGATAGGTCTGCCAATCAGGTTAACACCAGCTGAAATCAAACCAGTCAGAATGCTTGAGTGAAAGGCATAAACTACAGATGCCTGAAATCTAACATAAAGATTGAAAATTCTCAACAGGTCAGGCAACATCCACTGAGAGTGAAAAAATGTTAACATTTCTTATGCATTCTGATATGTCAACAAGCTCAATCGATAACTGTTTTTCTCACCCCAGCGGGCTGATCCTCCTGAGTATTTCCTGCATTTTTTTAAATTCAGAAAGTGTGAGCGATTGTTTTATGGCTCTGGCTGGCTTTCCACAACTGCAGGGCTCCATAAGTTATACATAGGTCAATACACCTAAAAAAAAACAAGGAGTGTTCGTCAATTGCAAGAGCTTCACTTTAGCAAAATGCGACCACTGTGCAACTACAAAAAGTTCAGGCAAGTGTGTGCAGACTTTCTGGGCTTATGTTGCAGTGTGCAAATTCACCATTCCTTGCTGAAGACTTATGGATGACTACAGGGAGGCTGCAGATGTGCCTCTCAAAGTCCAGAATTTGGTTTTAAAGTAGTAAAGAGTTGACGCAGGAAAGAGCAGAAACTAGACACAAAATCAAATGTTGGAGTAGCTCGGCGGGACAGGCAGCATCTCTGGAAAGAAGGAATGGGTGATGTGACCAATGGGAAACGTCACCCATTCCTTCTCTCCTGAGTTGCTGCCTGTCCCGCTGAGTTACTCCAACATTTTGTGTCTGTCTTCGGTATAAACCAGCATCTGCAGTTCCTTCATACACAAAGAGCAGAAACGATTCGGTCTGGAACATCACATTTCAATAACAATTCTTCAGGCAAGTTCTCCTATCAGGCTCATTCAATTCTATTACGCGACAGTGTTAGCGTTATCCTGGACTTTACAAAGTAAAATGTAACCTGTATCGAGTTACCATGAACGCTGATCTTCTTCTTCATCATCATCATCATCAGCAGCAGCATCAGCAGCAGCAGCAGCAGCAGCCGGTTGCGTAGCAACGCCAGCCGGCGATGGCCTGCGGAGGCACATGGCGTCATTTCCGGCAGTGAGGGCCCTGGCGTCAGGTGACCGGTGACATCACTGGGAGTTTGGTCACGGCAGTCGGGAGGCCAGGAGGACAGGAGAGGTGAGTTGAGGAAAGCGAGGGGGCAGGGGTGGGGAAGGGACGGAGTAAGGGGCTGAGGGCCCGCCAGCGCCCACGCACCAGACTCCCCTGCCCGACACAGGGGAGCTCCGGGCCTCGGCAGCGAGACCGCAAGGATTTTAATGACTGCCGTTTGTTTATGTCTCTGAACTCACTTCCGTGTTTCGACACTTCTGAGGCCTAAAAATCGACGGTTAAGGAAGCCCATCGCTTTGTGTAAAGTTTGAACATCGCATCTAGTTTGATATCCCCATCCACTCCCCATCCCCTCCCCATCCACTCCTCATCCCCCTCATCCACTCCCCACTCCCCACCTGGAAGGGTAATAAAATTGCTGGAGTAACCACTCGAACCCAGAACTTTGTTTTGGTGATTGTCTTGAAAAACTTCTCATTCTTTTGTTGAAATAAAAGGTTGTAGTTAAAACCTGGTGGTTTTAAATTGGAGGTTATATAACAATATCATATACTGAAGCAAAACTCTGGGTTGATTTCTAACATTGGCGAGGATCGTGTAAGGTGGGTCTTCTGGCTCAATGAAGAGTTCTTTCATTGTGTTCCCATTTTAAGAGACCTAAGTGCAAAATATATGCAAGTCTAACAAGTTATGAGGTTAAGTTCAGTCCGTTGGAGGTCAGGATAAAGCCAATAGTTATTCTTCAAATAATACCCAAAACACATAAATCTGTAACATTACCAAACCCTAACAACCCTCTTGTAGATGATATCACCAACATCTTTGTCATCTAAGGTACACAAAAAAGCTGGAGAAACTCAGTGGGTGCAGCAGCATCTATGGAGCAAAGGAAATAGGCGACGTTTCGGGCCATAACCCTTCTTTGTCATCTAGATTCTCTTCGTCTTCACCCTATCACATGGCATTCCTATATTTGTTTCACCCCTCCCACATGTCTGCAACATAAAATGTGTATTTTTTTCACCCTTGTTCTAATGAAACATCACAGACCTGAAATGTTAACTGTCTCTCGTCCAGAGATGTTGGTTGATCTGCTGACTATTCCAGCATTTTATGTTTTGTAATTCAGGTTTCCAGCATCTTCAGTCTTTTTTAAACTTTTAGTTCAACTCAAAGGTATTTCATTCCTGTTTATAGGACTTCAGTGTGCTAAATCTACCATCCTTTGTTACAACTGTGTCTAAATTGATTTTGTGATTATGCAGTGGGCCAAGAAATTGAGTCATTGCAATCACTTGAAGGAATGAAGAACATATTTTGTAGATACAAGTTCACATCAACAGTGGTGATGATGAAAACATTTTGATGGTAAGATTGTGCTATCAGGCCTATTTCAAATAGCAAAGGTAACCAAAAGACTATTGTGAGACGGATTATTTCTTCTGACATATACTTTAATGGTCATTACTCATCTATTTAAATTTATGAATGAGAATAGAATGTAAAATAAATTTCATCACTTGTAAAGCTGCTCAGGAAACAGTAACAAGGATTTCTAGCTTTCCTTTAAACAACATAGATTATTATTTGAAGAATACTGGCATCTATCATCATGTGTCATATGAAACAGCCTGTCCATACATTTATCAGTCCAGCTGTCAATCCAGGAGGTGCTGTGGGCCTTCATGAGCAGAGATTATATTGTGCATTTATTTGATAGATTGATATTTTGTTCTATATTGTCCTCGCGACAGTTGTTTTTTTGGACAGAATTAATTGATAAGTAGTTTGATGAAAATGGAGAAGTTTGGGCTGTTTGGTCTTTTACCATCTACCGTGGGCTCAATCTGGCAGAAATGTCCTTCAGGGGTTGGGCATTGGGTTATTCTGTGCACTCACTTCACCCCCAAGGGATTTTCATGATGGACGTTGACCACTTTCTCAGCTGTTGATGTCAGGATTTGATATTACCAAACTACATCTAGCACAATTTGATTGACTTCAGACAATGAGATCTAGAGTTAAGGTTGAGGACCATTACCAATCCTCATTCATTAAGAACACTCTACATGCTACCTTTGCGCTGCTAGGACAGGATTTTAGCTGTGGTTTTTTTATTGATGTCAGTGGTTAGGGTTAGATGAAAGATCAGTTGAAAGAAAGAGTGATAGGATAAGGGAAGAAAAAGAACACATACATGATTAAATGTACTCGAATGGAAGTACATGGCATTTTTCCATATTGTACTGCCTCACCTTGGTACCACTGTTGTGTTGTGTCATGGACTTTCTGTGTTTGTGCTTTTCTTTTTTTTAATTCAATTCAATTTTATTTTTAATATGTTTTATTATTTATTATTTATTTATTTTTTATGATACTGCCTGTAAGGAAAATTCATTTTGTTGTCTCTAATTGAGACAATGACAATAAATTTGAATACAATACAATACTGATGAAGCCGAATTTTAGTTAAAAATATAAGAAGATATTAAATTGGTTTCTGGGCTAGCTTACAGCTTATATTTAGTGTCAAATTAGGCTTTCCTCAGGTTGCGGGGTGTGTGAGATAATAAATCCTATAACATTGTCTCCCAAGTGACAGGCAGAGAGAAGGAGCTAGAGATATCTTTGAAGTGAGATGCCATAAAGCAAATGACCAATGTTTATGGGGGAGGAGGCGATAGAGGAAGAGAGATCTTTGAAGCAAGAGGCAATAAAGCAGATGGCCTATGTTTATGAGGGGCCAAGTGACAAAGAAGAACCAGGGAAGTGGAGATAAAATGGCCAATGTTTTTAGTATATCTTGTACCATGTAAACAAAAGGTTTGATGTGATGCATTCTGTGGAAACCTTTTCCTGTACCTCTGACCATGACTAATGTCTGTGGAATGTGCTAAGGGGACAAAAAAACTCTATTTAAGGCAATGCAATTCTGTTGTTCAGAGAGGGTGGCTGAGCACAGTCAAGTGTCTGTGTTGGTCACTTGACTGGAGTTCTCCCTCCCTTCCATCGGCCGATGTTAAGTAAAGTTTTGAACTGGTCTACCAAACAGTTTGTGTGGTGTCTGTTTATTAAGAAGCGAACCTGGTTTAGTAGTTAAGATAAGTAGCTTTTTCAATACAATACAATACAATTAAATGTATTGAACTGAAGACTATAGTGCTTTCAAGGGTCTTTAAAATGTATATAAAGAAGGTACATGCTATCATACTTTTCCAAAAATAAGTAAAATTGGTGGATGGGTGAGCAATTTGTAGATTTTGTGTATGTTGATAGAGATTGAGAGATGAAGAAAATCTAAAAAAAACTGACAAGAAGATAGTTTAAGAAGGAACTGCAGATGCTAGAAAATCGAAGGTAGACAAAAATGCTGGAGAAACTCAGCAGGTGAGGGTGAAAAAGTTACTTTTATAACATCTAAACGGGTTCGCTTCTTAAGATTTCAACACCGCGGGGCCTGGTGTCCGAGTTCGCCAGTGTCAGAGGTCCGGCCAGCGCGGCCTGAGAACTTTGGACATTTCAGTCTTCAGGGAGGAAGCGGCCGCTTCAGTCCAGGCCGCTGGAGAATGTTCACCCGACGCCGATGATCCAGCTTCGCGGCAGAGGGCCTGAGAACATCGAGTTGGCTGAGGAGGCCACATATAGACCCCGACCTCGGGTGGACTATGAGGGGGGAGAACTGGATATTTTTAGTGCCTTCCCTCACAGTGAATTCTGCTGTGGGGGGACGTTTCATGTTGATTTCTATAGTGTACTGTTCTGTGTCTTTTTTCTTTTTTCTCTTTTTTGTTTTGTATGGATATATTGACATTTGATCTGTTCAATTAATTTAATCAATCTCTGTAAAGCACTTTGGTTCAAATACTGGTTTTGTTGAAAAGTGCTATATAAATAAAGAATATAATTATTATTATTATTATTAATAAACAGACAACTCACAAACGTTTGGTAGACCAGTTCAAAACTTTACTATATCGGCCGATGGAAGGGAGGGAGTACTCTAGTCAAGTGAGCAATACAGACACTTCACTGTCCTCAGTCCACTTCCCTGAACAACAGAATTACATGGTATTATATAGTGTTTTTTGTCACCTTAGCACATTCCACAAACATTAGTCATGGCCAGAGGTACAGAGAATAAAGATTACTACAGGATGCGCCTGAGTGGTCTCGTCTCATCAAAGGCATCTTGGCATATGGTACAAGGACTTTACATATCAAAGTCATCAGTCACTGCATACCTCAAAGGCATTGGACATTTTTTCCAATACCCCTTCCTGGGATTTATCTGGGTTTCCTCCCTTGTCAAATGCTAGACGCATTTTAAAGTCATTCATTATCTCAATACACAGCAACCTGAGGCAAGCCTAATTTGAGACTAAATATCAGCCGTAAGCTAGCTCAGGAACCAATTTAATATCTTCTTAAATTTTTAACTTAATTCAGCCTTTTTCAAGGCAGCACCTATGGAGCGAAGGAAATAGGCAATGTTTCGGGTCGAGAACCCTTCTGAAGAACTTCAGCATTTTTGTTTGCTGACAAGAAGATAGTGATATTCAGAATGAAGTATAAAGGTATAAATGGGTGTGCAGTGTGGGGTTTGATAAGATGAGCAAAAATTGCAGCATGGCATTTGATTAGTTAAACCAACAAGGAAATAGAAAGAAACAAAACATAAATGTTGAAACTAATTTTTATTTAGTATAAATTGTTATAGATATAACTCACTTTGAAATTAGATGAATATACAAACCTTTTTATGATGTTTAAATTTCATCTTTTACCTTCGTTAGGTTGATTCAATTTTGAAGATCCAGTCATGCTGCGGGCAGGATTTCGATCTGAGCGTTTACGGGTGAACTTGAGACTAGTTATCAATCGGCTTAAGCTGCTGGAAAAAAAGAAAAGTAGGTGTTTTTAATTGAAATTATGACAGATTTTCTGAAATGACTTTGCATAACCATCATCTTTGTGATCGTAGTACTTCAGTTAATTAAACATTTTGTAAAGTTGATGGATATGAAGTATCAAAGCCTTTATTTAATAAATTGCAGCATGATGGTCTAGCTCTTTTGCACTATATTGTAGGCCTCAGTTAAATAATACAGGTCATCCCTGGGTTTGGAATCACCAGACTTAGGGACACCCATATGTATGATTGAGCTCCCATAATATTATTAAATTTAAATGTCTGACATACATACATAATTTTGTCCCTGGGAACAGCAGGACTAGTTTCTCCTCTCAAAGATATACACAAACTGCTGACTCAGTGAGCCCAGGCAGCATCTCTGGAGAGAAGGAATGGGTAGCGTTTCGGGTCATAGAAAAATAGGCGCAGGATTGGGCCATTCGGCCCTTCGAGCCAGCACCACCATTCAATATGATCATGGCTGATCATCTAAAATCAGTACCCTGTTCCGGCTTTTTCCCCCATATTCCTTGATGTCTTTAGTCCTAAGAGCTAAATCTCTCTTGAGAGACTGGAGAGGGGTTTCGACCCAAAATGTCACCCATTCCATCTCTCCAGAGATAATAATAATAATAATAATAAATTTATTTATAGAGCACTTTAAAAACAAACATAGCTGCAACAAAGTGCTGTACATCACTAATCATTGACAAAAAAGTTAATACACACCAAAAATAACTAATCAAAAGAAATAGTAGGAAAAGACATGTAAAATAAAGAAACATCAAAAACACCACAAACAGAAGCAAAGCCTCAGGCATGGTCAAAAGCCAGGGAGTACAAATGCGTTTTAACACTGGATTTGAAGATGGACAGTGAGGGGGCCTGTCAATATGATGTGCAACGGCAGGGTGTTCCAAAATGCCGTACCAGCAACAGAGAAGGCTTTTTCCCCCCTGAGCCTCCGACTAGACCTTCTTTACCTCCTAGGAGCAGCTGACCATCTGACCTGACCTGAGGACTGGAGAGGAGCGTAGGGGTGGAGCAGCCAGAGAGGTAAGGCGGGGCGACCCATTCAGAGATTTAAAAAACAAATAACAGTATGAGATGCTGCATGTCCTGCTGAGTTACTCCAGCGGTTTGTGTCTACCTTCAAAATAAACCAGCATCTGCAGTTCTTTCCTACACATAGTTTCTCCTCTACCTCTCCACTTTTGGTCATTATTCTTTGACGTAAGTCAAGTGTGCTTTTGAGACTATTTGTTACAATACTGTGGAGGTATGGTTATATCGAGTGGCTTGTGTATTTTCTGACTAATGGACAAAGGATATCTGTGACCCGAAACGTCACCCATTTCTTCTCTCCAGAGATGCTGCCCGTCCTGTTGAGTTACTCCTGCTTTTTTTGTCTATTTTCTGCTTATGGTTATCTGCTTAAAACAACCCATTTGTTACCTGGGAAAGCCTATCAATAAATTATAAGTGTAATACAAAAGATTGCATTCATTAAGAACATTGCTCTATTTGATATTGCTGAATTACTCTTGCAGCTGAATTAGCTCAAAAAGCCAGGAAGGAAATTGCAGATTATCTTGCAGCTGGGAAGGATGAGCGGGCGCGGATCCGTGTTGAGCATATCATTCGAGAGGACTACTTGGTGGAAGCCATGGAGATTCTGGAATTGTACTGTGATTTGTTGCTTGCACGATTTGGCATGATCCAATCAATGAAGTATGTAAACATTACATTTATATTTTTGTCCCAGTCTTGTGTAGTTATTGATTGTCATAAATGGCTAACAAGCAAAATCTTAGTGCGACTCTAAATTAGTAATTCAGTTTACAAAACCAGCATAGAAAACCATTTATTCTAATTCAACCAAAAAATTATGGTTGCTTTAAATTTGTAACCAAGGTATTTTGTTGGAAAAAAGAACAAAGCTAGTGTAACAGTGTTGGGCACAAGTGTTTGCATTTCTGCCAATAAGTACCGAATGAATTATATTAACCTACTATGCAAACCATGATGACGATAATACTGCTGTCGTGGGACAAACTCCTCACATTTTCTGTGAGGTGCGAAAAAAATCCTCATAAAACTAACAGCATTATTGCAGGATTTGTTATCAATAAAGTATTTAACTGTCAGGTTTCTTTCTGAAATACAATTAATTTATCTAGAATTTCTGAATATTGTCATCATAATGTTTGAAAGGTTACTGCAACAGAATTGTCTATTCTCTTCACTGTATCTTCTGTCCATTTGTGTCCCCTGGTTGTCACATCAGTCACCATAGAAAATGTTACTCTTTCATGATCATGGCTTTTATACCTTCATTAAACACCTATCAGCTGCCTTTGTCCAAATCCCAGATACTTCATTTTGACTTTTTTTTTGTGAAATTCCTTGTTTATGAATCTAAGTGTGAGGTATTGCAGTTTGGGAGATTAATCGTAAGGGGAAAATATACAGTTAATAGCAAACCCGTAGCAACGATGATGTCCAGATGTATCTTGGGGCATAAGTCCATGGCACCCTGAAAGTGGCAACGCAAGTAGATAGAGTAGTATGCTTGCCTTCAGTCGAAGCATTGTGTGTAAGAGTCAGTCATGTACCTTTATAAAACTTTGGTGAGAACAAATTTAGATTATTGTGTACAGTTCTGGTCACCCCATAACAGGAAGGTTGTGGAGGCTTTGGAGAGGATGCAGACGTCGTCTACCAGAATGTAGCCTGGGTTAGGAGGTAAGGGCCACAAGGAGCGGTTGGACAAACTTGGATTGTTTTCCAGGAACAGTAGAGGTTGAAGGGAGACTGACATTGGACATTGTGTTCGGCACAGACATAATGGCTCCAAGTGTTTGTTCCTGTACTGTACAGCCACAGTTAAATGCTTTTAGTGATAGCCTGTCATTCCCTTGATGCATTACCAAAGTATATTTGGAATGAAATCAAGAACAAAGCTGGATGTACCTTTTGAGAAAGCTCCGCTCCTTCGAAGTCTGCAGTAAGATGCTGCGGATGTTCTACCAATCGGTGGTAACCAGTGCCATTGTCTTTGCTGTCGTGTGCTGGGACAGCAGGGCGAAGGTCGCGGACGCCAATAGGTTAACAAACTCATCAGGAAGGCTGGCTCCGTCCTGGGGGCGGACTTGGATTCATATCAGGTGGTCTTGGAGGGGAGGATGCTCCTCAAACTATGGAGCATCCTGGACAATACAGCTCACCCTCTCCATGACAAACTGGTCAACCTGAGTAGTAGCTTCATCAACAGACTGCCTCCACCAAGAATGCCAGAGGAGATCTTTCTTCCCTGTGGCTATCAAACTGTACAACTCCTCCCCCTTCTGTCATGAGGTAGACTGACTCCCCTCCCCAATCTTTGCACATCCCCAAATACCACTTGTCACTTTAATTTCATCTTTCATGTATTTTGTGTTTTATGACTGTTGCCCTCCCCAATTTCCCTCCAGGGATAGATAAAGTTCTATCGTATCACCTCGTAATTCAAATAGCTGATTTTAATTTTTCACGCAGAATGCTTGCTCTAGCAAAGCCTGAGTGCGTTTTACTTCATTGAATGTGGTGCAAGTCAGTTTTACCAATGTGGTGCAAGTCAGTTTTACCATTGCTGGATTTACTGCAGTTTAGGCTAGTATAAAATTAGAAAGTAGAAAAGGGGAGAGGGTATGTTAATTGGCTTTGGTAAAATTGTAAATTGTCCCTAGTGCGTTTAAGGTAGATTAGTGTGCGGGGAACGCATGTTAGCTTGGATTCTGTGGGCCGAAGGGCCTGTTTCCACACTATCTCTAAACTAAACACTGTCATTTTGCTGCTAATGGCAAAATCCTTGCCAACCTGTTCATAATCACCTAGAATGGACCCCAGTTAAAGCCCATCTATTGT
Organism: Leucoraja erinaceus; assembly: GCF_028641065.1. Taxonomy (NCBI): domain Eukaryota; kingdom Metazoa; phylum Chordata; class Chondrichthyes; order Rajiformes; family Rajidae; genus Leucoraja; species Leucoraja erinaceus. Next base: position 37,933,176 of record NC_073393.1, read on the forward strand.
CATATTCCAGCTATTGACTATTTTTTGGAGGCAAAGGAGGGGAAAGCACCAATAAATTAGATGATTTTAGGGCAAATTTGGTAAACTGGGAAACAGTAATTTAATATTTTCTTAGATATGCTAGATTCTCATCAAAAATTGTTCTTCGCCCAATAATGTCGGTTAAATATATCTGAAATTCTTCCATCTTGATATTACGAGAACCTTACAACTTGGTGTCCCAGTGAATAATATTGCAGATTCTGCTTAGTGGTTCCAGTATAGTTCCCAATAGCTATTCCACGTATACGATTTCATACTCTAGATTGAGAGTGGGTCCTGAGCTAGACACAAAAAGCCAGATGCAGATGCTAGTTTAAACTGAAGATAGACACAAAAAGCTGGAGTAGACCGAAGAAGGGTCTCGACCAAAAACATCACCCAGAGATGCTGCCTGCCTGCTGAGTTACACCAGCTTTATGTGTCTATCTTCAGTTTAAACCAGCATCTAGAGTTGCTCCTCACACAGGTCCTAAGCATCCCCTTTGTTCCCTTTGCTCATTGGATTGAAGAAGACCACACTTCATTGGCTGACAGGTAAGTGGAGGTTTGTCAGCAATTGGATTAACTTTATTTACAGTGTGGCATGTATCTGAAAAAGTTTATTGGTGTATTATTTAATTAATTACACTGGGGGGCTCATTGCATGACATTTTCTCTTGTAATCTATGTTTTCTTCTACGTGTGTGTTTAGAGAACTTGACACTGGTCTCAGTGAGTCAATATCCACTCTGATTTGGGCTGCTCCACGGCTACAGACTGAAGTAGTTGAACTTAGAGTTGTAAGTATTCCTTTTAACTGGATTACAAATTCACAATCTCCATCTACCCCCTTTCATTCAGGGAACTGGATGCAGGTCTGGCAGAGGCAATCTCTACACTAATCTGGGCTGCCCTAAGGTTGCCTTCAGAAGTAGTAGAGTTGAAAATAGTAAGTAGCGGGAATGGAGATAGTGCAGTTATAATATAGTCCTGTGCTTCTGCGTGTATTTTATATGCTTGTGTCTGGAATTAGATATTTGTGCTGCTTATAGCTAGATTTATTGGTCTTAGTATCTTTAGTTTTATTATTTTGTAGTTTAAACTTGTAGGTCCAAGGCTTGATTGATATTAGCTTGCCTAGTTTAATGTACAAGCAGTAGCAAATACAGCTCAGTTGCATGCAGCTTTGCTTTCTCATCTCTAAACTAATGTGGAAAGCAGTAAGCTTTGTACATTCCTTTATCATTTTCATGCTACATTATTCTTTACTAACTGACAAAGTGCATGCTCGGATTCTAATCCATGCTAACGTTATCAATGCTTTATTATACAGTTAAGGATGTTATTTGATTTCAGATTTGGCTGTAAATGAAGTGCATGAGAGATTTGCAAGAAAAACATATAACGTTTGTGAAGCATTGTTTAGTAGGAGCATAGGTGAGGGTCAGGTTAGAACCCCAGTGAGTGAGGCATCTTGGTCGGTTGGATCAAGATACAATAGAGAATAAGCCATTCATTCCCCCAAGGTTCGATCACTCACCATCATATTAAGGGTCATGTACAATGACCAATTATCCTACCAGCCTGTACATCTTTGGAATGTGGGAGGAAACACAACAACCTGGGGGAAACCTGCACAATCACAGGTAAAATATGCAAACTTCACACATACACAGCACCAAAGTCAGAATTGAATCTGAATCTCTGACAGTGTGAGGCAGCAGATCTGCTAGATATGTGCAGAAAAGATACATGCAGTAGAGAATGTGGTGAGAAACTACACTAGAGTTTGTTTAGCATAAGAAATAACAAATTAATAATATTTATTTAAATTTTCAGCTTGGCATATCTCGATTTTTTTTTTACGTTAGTTGTAGTCTGCACTTGAGGATTTTGTTTTTTGACTAAAGGTAGACAGTGGTTACAGAATAGACACTGAGACCCATGAACATTGTGGCAATCTTTATCAAGTTTTAATCTGGGCCTGATGAGTAGAGTTCAGGCTTGAAGCACAGCCAGTCTCCTTTTTTTTTCAAGCAGCACAATGGGATTTTTGCTAATATTAATAATTTACATATTTATTTTGAGTCTATATGATTTTTTTTTAAGTACCAATCCACCAGCGATTTTCCGGCATTTTTGTTTCCATTTCCATATCCTTGCAGGATTATCCTTTTTGCTGGACCAACAGAGAAAAACAGCCTCAGGAGTGGCTGATGTGGGGGGGGGGGGACGTGTGGGAAGGATTTATGGATGCTGGTTTACACTGAAGATAGACACAAAATGGAGTAACTCAGCGGGACAGGCAGCATCTGTGGATAAAAAGAATGGGTGATGTTTCGGGATGAGACCTTCTTCAGACTGGCAGACTTTATGCCTACTGAAGAAGGGTCTCGACCCGAAACGTCACCCATTTCTTCTATCCAGAGATGCCGGCCCACAAATTCGACTGTGGATGTTGGCTATGGGAACAGATCTGCCGGCTCTGCCCGGGCTGGAGTTCGAGAGCCTCGACCGTAGGGGGACAAATTCGATCTGCCTATCGTCACAGAAGTCCCGATGAGGTTGTGATCTGCCGTTTCACCCAGCATAAGCGCAACCTTTTCAGGGGGACTTTAAGGGGGGGGTGTCCAGATTGTATAGAACATTTCATTTTCCTGCAACTCTGGACCGACAACGATATTTCAAAATCATTTTCTCTTGTAGGTTTCCGATCAGCTCTGTGCCAAATATAGTAAGGAATATGGAAAACTTTGCAGAACAAACCAAATAGGAACTGTGAATGAGAGGGTACGTGTAGTCTAATCTTCTTTTAAAATGCTTCGTTATTGTCAAAAATTATATTCAAAGTGTTTAGTATTCTCAATGTAGGAAGAAAAAGGGGGAATATTTATATCATGCCTTTCATGACATTGAAACATTCCATTGCTTTACACAGTGAATTCATTTTGAATTGTGGTCATTGATCCAATAAAGGAAAATCAGTTTACTCATATTAATGCCTAAAGGTAACAAAGCCATAATGACCATATAATCTGTTTTTAAACATCAGCACACTATCCCTGAATTCTCCTATTCTTCAACTTTGGGCCGTGAAATCTTTGAAGTCCATTTGAAGGAGCACCTGACTATACCATCCCATGTAAAGGAACAAAACTTTAACAGATTGCTCTGGCCTCTCGAGAATGCCTTCAGTCACTTTCTTTACAATGCTTTGGATATAAAAATGAGATATACTTAAAATTACCCCAGTATAAATTTGTTAGTTAAGTTATGGATAGGTTTGATGGATAGTAACTAATTTGTTTATAATTTGCTCTGATAGTTACCTGAATGTTAATGCTTTTATTCCTTTTTGATATCAACTCCATTCACTTTCAGCTCATGCTCAAGTTAAGTGTTGAAGCACCTCCCAAAATCCTAGTGGAGAGATACTTAATCGAGATAGCAAAGAACTATAATGTTCCATATGAACCTGATTCTGTTGTCATGGTATGTATATCTAAAGTTCATCTGACTAATTCTGTCTCTTATAGGGTATCATCATCAATAGGGTACATAATCATGCATGTTGAGTTGTAAGTGATTGATTGAAGTAGTTTGTTTGAAAGTGAACCCCTTAATTGTTTACTCTCTATTTCTATAATATTTTCACTATAACAATCCCAATCTTATCCTATCAATTATATTCCCTTTTGCTTTATCCGTCTCTTTCCCACCCTCTCTTTTCTGATTTCCACTTCTGATGACGGGTCTTTGGCCTGAAATGTTAAATCTTATTTCTCTTGCCACAGATGCTGCCTCCTTTGCGTGTTTCCAGTATTTTGTTTTCATTTTTGATCTACTTGTGCAGTCTTTGCACATAACTGAACTCATTAATTTATCTCTGATAGCATTCTGTTAAATCCCTGGATCCTTTCAACGATGCTTAACTAAATGCACCTAAAGACAAATATTACGCTGTGCATGTTTCTTCTGTTGCGACACGTACTGTTAAAATGGGTAGGATTTAAGATTGCTCTATTGAATGAAATTGTGTACTGATTCAATAGTTAAAGTGCTTTTTATTTTCATTTCTAGGGTGAAGTTCCAGTAGGAGTGGAAGCCGATTTGATTGATGTTGATAATGGAGGTAAAAAAGGTGGACCTGGTGGAGGAGGTGGTGGAGGATTCACAGCACCCACTGCAGGCATTATGTCAATGCCTGTACCACCTGTACCATTCTCTTACCCTCCAAGAAAAGGACCCGTAAGTTGTTAAACAGTGACTGTTAAATTTTAATTCTCCCTTTACATGGGCGGCACGGTGGTACAGCGGTGGAGTTACTGCCTTACAGCGCCTGGGACCCAGGTTCGATCCTGACTACGGGTGCTGTTTGTACGGAGTTTGTACGTTCTCCCCGTGACCTGCTTGGGTTTTCTCTGAGATCTTCGGTTTCCTCCCATATTCCAAAGACGTACAGGTTTGTAGGTAAATTGGCTCGGTATGATGTCAATTGTTCCTAGTGTGTGTAGGATAGTGTTAATGTACGGGAATCACTGGTCGAAACGGACTCGGTGGGCCGAAGTGCCTGTTTCCGCTCAGTATCTCTAAACTAAACTAGATTTATGTGATATTGCTGGCAGTGAATTAATATAGCAAAGTAATAAAACCAACCAGATATGCGATCAGTCAAAAGACGGATAAGACGACGAAGGGGGAAATATTAGGAGGGTTTTAAGAACATCCAAAAAAATGGAGTAAAACGTAGAAATGTAAGAAGGAATTTGAAGAAGGCATGACCATCAATTGTGAGCAGAGAGAGAGATGCTCAAGAAAGATGAGGCAATGAAATACTTTAAACAAATGGATGTTGGTTGTTAATTTGGAGGTCCTCAGAGTGCAAATAAATGTGAACCAGAAAACAAATCATATTGTGGGCTAGGAGATTCAGCAACAGTGCCTTGGATATGGTGCAGTAAATAATGAGAAACTGGCTAGGAAAACACTGATTGTAATCTTGATCATTCAAATATGGGACCTAAATTGAATTTTATTGACTCTTTGTGATTATAAACTAATTGGAGTTGTGCTTTTATGCAAAGTCATAATGTATTTGGGATGGAATATAAAGAACTCAATAGTTCACTGTATATTAAAATACAGGTTGTATTTGGATATAGTTAAAAGATTTTCATCAGGCAGTCTCTATATCTGGAGCCTTTGTTTTGACAAAGTGTAAGAATCTAAATCATCTGTGTTAATTAAACATTCCTGCTTCATAAATGATTCCTATCCATAGTCAGAAACTTTGTTCTTGAGTGAGCTGCGTTTTGTAGCTGTAAATCCTGACTCATTGACTTTCTTAGCTCAAAACCAAATGTTTTTTTGTTTTTTATTGACCAAATTTAATAGAATATTTCATTGATGTGTGTTTCTAATTTAGTGACTGATGTTGGCTAATGATCTCGCATGTAAGATTTTTATTTTTCATTAAATTAGTGCTCCAGTTACTGAAAACCAGAATCTCCAACCTGTTTGCCTTATATCGTGGAGATTATACAGGGTCCAATTTGTCATCAACCCTCATTCTGACTTTGGGAATTAATTAATGACCAAAAATGAATTGAAAACGGTTTAATCTTTCTAATTAAATCTGTGTGTGTGTGTGTGTGTGTGTGTGTGTGTTTTAAAGAAAATTGCAAGGCAATCAAAATATATACAACAATGACTTGGAGATTAATCCATTTAAATCTACTGAGTGTCTCTAAAAAGGCGACACAGGGGGAGGCATTGTGTCGCAGCAGTAGTTGCTGCCTTACAGCACCAGAGACCCGGGTTCGATGCTGACTACAGGTGTTGTCTGTACAGAGTTTGTACTTTCTACCTGTGAGAGACGGTCCATAGTGTTCTGATGTTACGGTAAAATGAGGGTGCGGGTTGATTCAAGAACCTGCTAGTTTTGGGAAACTAGCTGCTCCTGCACCTGGTGGTGTTTAACATCAGGCTTCTGTACCTTCTGCCCAATGGTAACAGCGAGAAGAGGGCATGACAAGGGTAGTGAGGATCCTTGATGATAGATGCTGCCACCTTGAGGCAGCGGCGCGTACAGATGTCTTCAATAGCTGTGACCAAGCAGATTGAATTCACTATTCTTTTGAAGGGTCTCGACCCGAAATGTCGCCCATGTCTTCTCTCCAGAGATGCTGCTTGACCCTCTGAATTACTCCTGCATTTTGTGTCTATCTTTGGTGTAAACCTGCGTCTGCAATTCCTTCTGATACACCAAGTTTTTTTGAGGTAGGAGTTGATTCATGCCATAGCCAAACTCTCGAATCACTTCAAGAATTGAAGATGCACCTTCTACTTTTCTTGTGGTGTGTAAAAAATAATGCCCTCACCGAGCTAGCTTTGGAGTGCATAAGAAGGAACTGCAGATGCTTGTTTACACTGAAGAAGCGCTCAAAATGCTGGAGTAACTAAGCGGTCGGTCAGGCAGCATTTCTGGAGAAACCGAATAGGTGATGTTTCTTGTCTAGAAATTAATTTTTTAATTATTATTAATGCCATGTTATTATGTTCATTTTGGGGATTCTCCAGAAGTCCTGCCAAAATTGTGGTGCCTAGGCCAGGTGAGGCGGCTGATCTTGACCTCATTAGGAGTTCCACAGTCGATTGGCAGATTTAAAATGCCCTTTGCAGCCGGTGGATCCATTCCCATAGCCGACCTCCGATTGATGGTCAGATTTGTCCCCTTCGTTGGGGCTCTGGAGCTCCAGCCCATCCGGACCCTCGGATCTGTTCCCATAGCCAATTTCCAAGGCTGACTTTGTTGGCTGATGTCTCGGTTCCCCGGTGGCCTAGGCAGACTGTTCCAGTACCATTGGACTACCCTTGGAGGCCATTGTTAGTCAACAGTTGCGCGGGGGGTCGGCCTGGCAATATTGCCGGGAAAGTGTCGCTTCGGCCTCGCGGATCGCTCGCGATCCAGTCCTCATCAGGATTTTCCAAGGATAATTTGTTAACTGGCACTTTAGAGACACGGGAGGTGCATAATTAGTGGATCAGAGGTGTATTGTACCGTGATTACATGACATCTGTTGGTCCGGCAAATGGCTAATCTAGCAACGCGCTGAAATCCAGGGTGCTGGAAAATCGGTGGTGGACCTGTAATCCATTGGTCTAGGACACTGTCCTGAGGAATTCCTGCACCAATGTCCTAGGCTGGTATGATTGACCTTCAATCAACGTATTCATATTTCATTGTGAAAGGTATGATTTCAACCGCTGGAGTGCTTTCGCTTTGCTCATTGACTTCACTTTAACCTTATTACCGCACTGAGCCTTTGGTGTAAAAGGCAGTCACTCTCATCTTGCCTGAAGAATTCAGCTTGGCTGTATATTTGGATCATGGTTAAGGTTAGATCTGATGTGAAAAGATCCTGGTGAAATGCAGACTGAGCATCTGTGAATAAGTAGCGCTTAACAGCGCCATTATTGACGGCTTCCGTCAATATGCTGATGTTAAAGATGATGTTTGGACGGGAAGGGAATGGAAGGTTATGGTCTGAGCGCAGGTGTATGGGATTAGGGGAGAATACGTGTTCGGCACGGACTAGAAGGGTCGAGATGGCCTGTTTCCGTGCTGTAATTGTTATATGGTTATATGGTTAAACTGAGACTTAACTGGTTAATTAGCTAGATGTGCTCTGTGCTCTTTGTGAACATGACATATCTGAGCAACTTTCACCATTGGTCGGCCATTGTGTAACTGCTAGCCTGTTTATTGGTGTGGCAACATCTGAACCATATATCCAGATTTTATGTATACAGTGCTTTTAGCCATTTCTTGATGTCCTATGAAGTGAACCAATTTTTCTGGATTCTAGCGTCAGTGATGGTGGGAATCTTGGGAGAAAGCGGCGATTGATCAAATGCCTTGGCTTTTCTTTAGCACTTGCATCCTGGGGTCTGTTATAGTTGAGAAAGATCTCCTCTTTCTCTAATTTGTTTACTTGTCCACCATTATTAATGACTAGTTGTTGTACAAAACTACATAATTGATCTGCTCCACTGCCTGCAATATTGCTTGGTTTGTTTTTTAAAATATTTTTCGACTTGATGTATACATGAGATGTTGGTGTTATCCTGGACACTAGCGATAGGTTGGGGTGGCAAGGGTTGCTTAGCATTTGGTTGAGATATCTCTTTTTGTTTCTCCTAGGATGATTTTAATGGTTTCTCAGTGGACACTTATCAGCCATTCAACAACTTCCAGCCTCCAAACATTGGAGGAAATCCACCTCCAATTCCAATGCAACCTCCAACATATGAATCTGTAAGTTGCTGAGATTCATTTGCAGGAGCAGACCCAAGTCTGGACAAAGGGAGAATGGATATTCAGGAAAGATGTTGTTTTACTTGTACTTGTGCTTTCAACCATTAACATTGTTAATGTCATTGCCCCTCATCCATGTCATTAACCATTAAGCTTGCATGATGATATGGAGTCATTATTCCTTCCATTGTGCTCAAGAGGGAGAGATTCAAAAGATGATTAGCATGGCTTTAAATGCGCACTTAAGCCTCTGATGTTTTAATGGCAAATGGCTTCACAAATGCTTCAAGTTTGAATATTTGCATATATAATTGACTATATAATTTCAAAGTTTCGATTTGTGATTTCAGAAAATCTTTAGCAACCCTGTTTATGTAATGCTTGGCATCTAGATTTTGTGTAAACTTATACTTAAGACGCAGATTGCAGACGTTATATTTTGAGTGAAACTTTTCAAAATGCTGCACAATTTGTCATTTAGCTCTAAATGGATACATTCATATATTTACAACTCTTAACAATAACATTCAGAAAGTGCAATTCCTTAACACTTCAGGAGATAGGTGGTCATATGGGTGTCAATTTTCTGCAGTAGGATGCTTTGGGATATCATAACGTAGCAGGAGGATTGAAACTGGAGACGGAGCAGCTAAATGAAATGAGGTTGGAACAGGCTTGGAATACAAGCACGGTCAGGCACCTTGGAGATACGGGAGTGAGGATGCTGGGATCTGGAGCAATATCAAACTGCTGGGAGAATTCAGCGGATCAAGTAACGTCTGCAAATCCCAGATGCTGCTTGACCTGCTGACTTGAACTTGCGGATGTGTTTTGCTCTCATGCACTAGTGTAGGTGAATTGTCTATTTTGGTGGTGTAACATTCATATAGCCGATGTGAAAGCTGTTGAAGAAAAAAGTTGACCAGTCAGTTTAAAAAGTTTTCATAAATGAAAATCATGCCTGGTGTTTGCCAATCTGTTGAGTTAATGTGTTTGATAAATCAAACAGATTCATGGCCTTTAATGTGGAAACATTTCCTGGGGTGTTTCAAAGTTGAAAAATCTGCTAGGTGGATTAGGGAAGTGAAAGTGTGATTGAAATCCAAGGAGAGACAAAGAGTGCTGGAATAACTCAGCGGGTCAGGCAGCATCCCTGGTGAAAGTGGACAGGTGACGTTTTGGGTTGAGACTCTTTTTAATTTAGTTTAGAGATACAGCACGGAAACAGGCCCTTCAGTCCACCGAGTCCGCACTGACCAGCAACCCCCGCACATTAACACTATCCAACACCCCTAGGGACAATTTATACCAAGCCAATTAACCTACAAACCTGCAAGTCTTTGGAGGTGGGAGGAAACCGAAGATCTCGGAGAAAGCTCCGCAGTCACGAGAAAAACGTTCAAACTCCGTACAGACAGCACACGTAGTCAGGATCAAACCCGGGTCTCTGACTCTAAGTAGCAACTCTACCGCTGCACCACCATGCCATCCGCCTTTGGACTCTGATTTCAGATTTTGATTTTTGAATCAGATTCTGATTGAAATCCACTCTTTTGAGAAATTGATAATGCAGAAGCAGGATTTAAAGAGGAAGATGGGTGCGGATAAAGGGTTGATTGCTTTAAGTTGGAATTGGGAGTCAACTGGGAGTAAATGTGCAAAAATCAGAGCAGTGGTAAGCAGTGGACAGGAAGCAGGTCTGGAAAATATATAGAAAGAGCAAATACATTTGATTTGGGGACTGAGCAGACTAATGGAAAATGTATTGCAAGGGTTCTAGATATTGCCTCAGCAGAATATGATGCCTGGATTGTGTGAACAGCAGCAAGCCATCTACCTATGCTTGCTGTCATGGATAGAAATCACTCTGCCAAACAGAATTTATTGGCGTCTCATCTCTTTTGAAAAATAAATGGTACTAACCTTTTCTATTTCTTATGTTGAAGGAGTGACTATGCCAGTGAACACTAGGTTCTTTATTGGTTTCACTGATCAGATGTTTGTTCGGAACATGGTAAAGTGTGTATGAGTTGGGAAGATGTGTGCTTGGGGAAAGGCTGGCATTAGACCCTATTTATTACCAGGTTATTTATTGGAACTTTAGTCATCTGCAGCTACGAAGTTTACCTGGTTTGTAACGTGCACCTCTTCTTGTCACCCCTTGCACTTTGTCGGGCCATTGTAAAGGCTTTTTGTTGGACTGAGAAGAGCCATTAAAGAATGCATTCATAAATCAGGCTGAATGATTTGTTTAATGTGAGATGCTATGGACTATTGAACTGGAATAGTAGATTAGGTTGTACAGAGATAATTTGGATCTGTGCTTCTTTTGCAGTTAAACATCTCTCTTGGCTCAACATATCACCAACCGCTTAATACAGGCACTTGAGCAAGAGTCTTTAACAAAGCATGCTTCGTAAAATTGATCTCTCCTTCTAGAGATGTTGATGCAGACCACAGCTTCTTGCATTTGCTTCCCTGTTGTCACTTCACAGCAAGCAATTGGCAGTAACATTTGTGCTGTTAAAATTGACTGCGTTTCTGATGATTGGTTTTGTTTCATAGATTGATGATGTTAGCAGTACTGACACTCATTTGCCTTTATCCAAGTTACCTGGTAAGTATAGATATATTTGGTTTAATATAGATATATTTGGTTTAATAGCTTTAGTAATGGAATTGGGGGTTTTTTTTGGTTAAAATCAGCAGATGTAAACCTACATTCTACATTAATTGTTGTCATTCTTGTTCAGGTCCTTCAGCCCCAACTGCCGCACCTCGGAAGACGTTTGGACCTGCTGCTCCTGGCCCAAGCGACTTTATATATGATAACTTGACACTACCAGAGTTGCCCTCTGTGCCTGACACCTTACCAGCAACATCTGTGGGTGGCACTTCTACAGCTTCAGAAGATATCGATTTTGATGATCTCTCGCGCCGATTTGAGGACTTGAAGAAAAAAACTTAACTTTCTTGATTATTAAATTCTCCTTTAATTTTCGGAGTATCCTAAATTCACCAGTGCATCTCTGCTTTAACCTGAAAGCTTTACAATGGAACCAGATGCTGTGTATACTGGAATATTAACACTCCTTGAAAATATTTTTGGCTTTCTTTCAGTGGATGTTATACTGTACTTTCAGATATTATTCTATCAGGTTATGTTTGTATTTAGGGGGGGGGGGGGGGACTTGCTGAACTAAATGGGTACAATGATTCAAATGAAATTTGGCCATGACTTCACACCTTCATTAGTGTATACTTGGTTAAATGCCAATCCCTTACGAGACGCGACCATACATTGGGTTGACAGCTGCCAACTGAGATTACCTGTAATGTCAGAATTGTATAAGGGAGAGCAAACTAGTTAACTTGACAAGATAAGTTGGCAATAAACTTGGTAAAAGTGTACATAGTTTTGATCTAGTTATTTATGCGGTAACTTGTGTATGCAAAGAAATTGAGGTTTCTATATTTGGGTGGGTAACCTTTTATTATCTAGTCTGATGTAAACTTAATCTGTAATAAAACACTGTCATTATACATCAGCTTTTTTAAATTAACTGGATTTTCTGCACTTGAAATTATTAAACAATTTCTATGAAACTACTTTGATAGATAGTAATTGCATTTGCTGAATGTAACATTTCCTCAACAAAAGAAATCTAAAATGTGTTCAGATTTGGATTGCATGGGTTATTGTATATTTCTGGCCATTTTTAAATTATGACCTAGGTAGTGTGAAGAATTTTTTGTCATGTCAGATATATATACAAATTTTGGGTGAGCACTGAAATCTAATAACTTGCTCAACCTGTCTTATCTGCATTTATTCACATCTTGCGCTCTTTTTATGCCTCTGTAGAGTACAAATATACAAAATCATCCGATCAATAATTTTTATTGATTTTATTCCTTAATGATTATGAGTTCATCAATTAATGCTCTGAGGACACGACATGCTAATAGTCTTTTGTGGCCACGGCATGCTAATAGTCTGGGAAACACACTGTGCATATCCCTGCAAGAGGTGCCTAATAATTAAATGTTCATTACGTTTTACTATAGGTTTCTCGATCTTCATGGAGTGCCCTTTGAATGGAATCCATGTCTGAGATAGTGGTGTTTTTTGCTTTATTGAGAAATATGTAAATGCAGCAAGATTACTAAAGACAAAATGGAGAAAATGCTTTGTCTTCCATAAACTCAAGACTGACCCTCTGTTGCTTACTATATTTCTCACTATTACGCTAATCATAGGTAGGTGTAATTAGATGCTAGTGCACAGCCAGATAAACCACATGGGCTGAGATGGTGTCTGTGTATCAGGTGATGGGCAAGCAAATTAAAGTGTCTGAGTTTCACAATTATTGCACAGCCATTCATATTCTTTTATTCGGTTATCAAAATCCTTCCAAGGCAGCAAGCTCATTACAACAGTTTGAAATAGTGATTCTTTAACTTTTCTCTTCCAACTGGAATGGTTTCTCATAACGGCTGATAGAATTGGATGGAGCAGCAATATTAACAAATTCTGATTTTCCAGAGTTAATTTGTGCATGCATGCAACAGTGATTGATGACATAATGTGTATAGGGCCTGGACGCTGTAAAATAACAGTGTGATCAACCAGGTGGCAGACTAACTTATTGACCATCTACTGTTTATTGGAAGTGCTGAATAGATCTAAAAAATAATCAGTGTAACAGCTCTGTTAATAAGATTGCTCATAATTTTCACTTCATGATGTGTTGATAAAAATGATTTTCTAAATCCTTATTATTCATGGTAAACAATGTTTTGAAGGCCTTGTTCATTTTTAACCACAAATCTGATTTAAGTCTGTTTATTATATGTTTTAACAGTACTAAATAAAATTACTTTAAAAAGCTCCAGTTGGTTGTAATTATTAAGTTCTATTTGAATTTAAAAAAAAAGCCCCCTTTGGTTTGAATTGTTGTTGATATTTATATATAATTAATAAAACTCCTGTTGGTTGTAATTGTTCAGTTGGTCCCTGGGTTACATACAATCTAACCATCCAGTGTAGCCTACCGCTAGGAACTTATCAAAGGCCTTGCTGAAGTCCGTCTGCAGCCTTGCCTTTGGTAATAAGGAAGGCAAATACGATGCTAACATTTATTTCGAGAGGACTAGGATATGATGCTTAGGCTTTATAAAGCACTGGTCGGAATGCATTCGGAGTAATGGAAGCTGTTTTTTTTTTTTTTTTTTTTTTTTTTTTTTTTTTTTTTTTTTTTTTTTTTTTAAATTTATATTTTTATTATTATTGGAGATAAGTACATAGTCTATTACATCATTACTGTCTTACATTTTTAAAATGATAACATTGACAGTTATTATTACATTGTCTCCAATATTTTTTACATTTTTCTTCTTTTTTTTTTTATAACTAGATAGAACTAAAAGGATAGGTGAAATAGAGGGAAAGAAGAGGGAAAAAAAACATATAATAAGAAACAAAATACAAAAAAAAAAAGAAAAAAAAAAAAAAAAAAAAAAAAAAAAAAAAAAAAAAAAAAAAAAAAAAAAAAAAAAAAAAAAAAAGAGAGAGAGGGGTGAAAAAGGTAATTAAGGAAGAATGGAAAAGTTTGTTTAAGTTTAAAGACATCATTCGAGATATGTTCGTATATTTCAAAGTGTAGTATTTCATCCAATCTTTAGTCCGGGTGCTAGTCAGGTTCCTGTGCTGAACTATTGGAAGCTGTTTTGAGCCGCATATCTGTGCTGGCGTTGGAGCGGGTCCGGAGGAGATTTATGAGAATCATTCCAGGAATGATTGGGTTAATATATGATGAGCATTTGACGGCACTGGCCTGTACTCGCTGAGTTTAGAAGTATATGGGGGGGGGGGGGACCTCATTGAAACTTACTGAATATTGAAAGGTCTGGATAGTGGATGTGGAGAGGATGTTTCTACTAGTGGGAGGGTCTAGGACCAGAGGCCCGAGCATCAGAATAAAAGGACATACCTTTAGAAAGGAGTTGAGGAATTTCTTTAGTCATAGGATGGTGAATCTAGAATTCATTGCCACCGAAGGCTGTGGAGGCCAAGTCAATGGATATTTTTGATGCAGAGATTGACAGATTCTTGATTAATACAAGCCTCGACTATGCGGAGACCACTTTCTACCATGAAGGAGAGTGACGAAAACCTACGACCTCAGAGGTCGCCCAAATGGGACAGGGGCTTTATTGGCCACGTATTCACATACAAGGAATTTGCCTTGGTGCTCCGCCCGCAAGTGCCAACATGACATACAGTGACAGTTAAGAATGATACATAAAACATTAAATATTAAAGGCAGTCTATAAACTATAAAGGCAGGCACCTTATGAGATAGCCAAGATGGAACATCTATTGACAATTTTTGCTAAAGTAATGATATTGTGATGGCCATGGTGGAGAATGATTCAAAAAGATAGTGAGAACAGTGGGGGGGTTCTGGGAAATGAGGCAGAATGTAGAGTGGGGAGGGAATGGACTTGGCAGTTTGCCCTTTCAATTTTTAGAGAAGAAATCTCAGTTGAAGAAAATGAAGGATATAGGCGTAACAATTATGTTTATAGGAGAGTTTTTACGATTAATTAATTTTATATTTTTTTAGCATTTTTGTTTTGCACATTAATCAATATTTCTTCTTGGATTATGCATACACAGTTCTTCTCTTCAATTACTTCCTATTTTCTACCACAAGGCTGATCAAATGCTTCGCATGATTTGGGAAAGTGCATGGGAGGGCGAGTAAAAGCATGAAAATCGGCATTTTCTGGGAATGCTAACATTTATTTCGAGAGGACTAGGATATGAATTCTAGATTCACCATCCTATGACTAAAGAAATTCCTCCTCAACTCCTTTCTAAAGGTATGTGCTTTTATTCTGATGCTCGGGCCTCTGGTCCTAGACCCTCCCACTAGTAGAAACATCCTCTCCACATCCACTATCCAGACCTTTCACTATTCAGGAGGTTTCAATGAGGTCCCCCCCCCCCCCCCCCCATATACTTCTAAACTCAGCGAGTACAGGCCAGTGCCGTCAAATGCTCATCATATATTAACCCAATACTTCCTATTTTCTACCACAAGGCTGATCAAATGCTTCGCATGATTTGGGAAAGTGCATGGGAGGGGGAGTAAAAGCATGAAAATCGGCATTTTCTGGGAATGATATCCTTCCCAATCATCCAAACATAATTGTGAGACATTGAATAATGATCATGGAGGCCAATTCATATTTACTAAGCTTTTCCAGTTGGAATAAGCAGTGAAGCAATATTCTTGTTTATGACATTGTCTTACTGCTATCTAAATCTTGCTTTTGGATCATTGTGAAATCATAGATAATATAATGAATTAAATGCTTGTCAATATTGCATACTGGAATTCTGCTTCTTGCATATGGCGTGCACAGCCTAAAGTTGCAGATCAAGGGTAGACATCCAGGTCATGACGGCATCAGTTACTGGGTGGGTGGCTTTGATGCCACTTAGGAAAAGCCTCAGTGAGCAGTCATTCATGATGTATGGGATGGTCTGGACTGGATGTCCGCAGTCGCAAACAGGAATTAATTTAGCCTTTTCAACCGTAGAACAAAAATCTAAATGATTGCTAAATTGTAATAATTATCTTTCATTTGGTTAACTCTTCATTACTGATGTTATACTTCAACAACTAGCAGAAATCTGTTATTCACCTGAAAGTGTTATTTAATGGGAGGAAATAAAGATGTATTAACTTATGATTTTTAAAGAATTTGCATTGTCAAAAAATCCATGGTCAAAGACAACTCTACTGGTGATTTGAATTCTTTCAAGATTTAGATAATTATCTTATTCATTCTTATCTCCTTCTCATGTCTAAGCCGCTTGATATTCTCTGCATATTAATCTTTCTTTAGGCTTTATTGCATAACGTTAAAGTTATTTTTATCTTATTGTACTTTATGAATGTTCTCGTTAATATTGTTTGAAATTTTAAACAAAGTTGCTTATAATTGATTATTTAAATTCGTTCTGTACTCATCTTCTTTGCAAAATGCAATTGTGCACATAACATTTTGATGTACAAGGAAAATATATGAAATAGCTTATATTTGTTTTATTTTCAAGTAAATATTGTTTTATTTTCCCACCAGCACAGAATTTATACAGAATTATGATTGTGCAGGTTAATCCATTAACAATGTAGATTGCAAATTTTCCGAATGACAAAAATAATCATAAATGACAACACACAATCTTGTTGGGATTCTGCATTGTGAAATCCATCAATGAATATGGAATTTTAATAAATCTAGCAGCAATCCACCTTTGGTTGGTTTGTTAATTCTAGTGAATTGATCTGTGTAGGGGTATTTTTAGTCTAACCCAAAATTGCATTGGGCAGAAGTGCTCAATTCACATAGTCTCCAGGTGTTGATGTCAATGTAGCAGGTAGTGCAATATGAAGTGATGATGTTTTCATTGAACATATCAGATACACGTTCCAAATTTTCGGGAAGGAAATTGGTGATAAATGCAATGGTGACGAGCCAAGAGATGCAAATGGGAGATAACAACAGGGAAATCAAGCTAAGTATGACTGAATTTAAAACATAAATTGTTGATACAAGAAAACCGAAACAACAACAAATTGCTGGAATTATCTGGCGGGTCAGGTAACATTTTGTTAATGTTTATATAGCACTATCATCCCAGGACACCATCACCTGTTGTTGACTCATGGAACAATGCTCAATTATTGTTTAAAAGGGCCGACGCATTCAAAAACTAAATGGACAGCTTTCTAATTAAACCACAAATAAAATTATGTAGCCTTTGTTACAGGGTAGGATGTGGAAGTGTATTGTGTAGTTGAATAACGTACAGTGCATTCAGAAAGTATTCAGACTCCACCACATTTTGTTACATTACAGCCGTATTTTAAATCCCGGCCAAACTGAGCCATCGGGGGAGAAGCCCATGTGGCGGCGCTGCCCTGGCAGCAGCGGCTCGCCTGCAGTCCGTTCGTTTTTACTTTTTTTGTGTTGTTTTTTTTCGTTTTGTCTAGTTAAGTTTTCGGTTTTTAGGTTGTTTATGTGGGTGGGGGGTTGAAACGGGGCTTGCTGTCTCTCCCTTCGGGGGAATGCGACTTTTTTGTCGTATCCCCCTTCACTGCCTCCGTCTGCGCTGAGGCCTAATGGTGGAGCTGGCGACCTCGAGACTCCGGAGGCAGAGCCAGTCATGACTTGCCCTGGGCTCGTTCCCGTGAGGGTGGTCCGGCTCGGGGCTGGAACGGGGCTCCCGTGAGGGGCTGTGATGCTCTCGTGAGGGCGGCCTGGCGCAGGGCTGAGACTCTCCTGTGAGGGGCTGTGGTGCTCCCGTCGGAGCGGCCCAGCTCGAGGGAGCAATGGCGCTCCCGTGAGGGTGGCCCAGCTCGAGGGAGGTACGGCGCTCCCGTTGGAGCAGCCCAGCTCGAGGGTGGAACGGTGCTCCCGTGAGGGCGATCCGGCTCGGGGCTGGAACGGTGCTCCGGTGGCTGGGACAGCGTTCTGGCGGCGGTGATCGGAGTCCGGGGTTCAGCCGCGGGCCAGCGGCTGCATCGGCTGGACTGGAGGGCGGCAGCTTCGACCACCCCGGGCCATGGTGTTTGAGCCGGCCTGTTTGCGGGGCTCGGTGAGCCGCGGGACTGTCTGTGCCATCGCCCGGTGGGGTATCGTCTCAGCGCAGAGAGAATAGATATAGATATAGATATGCCATTTATTGTCACTATACATGTACAGTGAAACTGAAAGCTGCTCGTACTCAGTGCATACATACAATTTTACACAAAAAACAAGAAACAGAAAACAAAACAGAAGGGAGATGGGGGGGGGGGGAATAGGTGCACAAATTCTACGGCGCTACATACATATATACATATATACAGATGGAAGTCAGTGTTGGGCGGTGTAGTCAGTGAATGTGTGGATTTGAATTCATGGTAGATATAATTCTCGGGAAGCAGCTATTCCTGAGTCTGTTTGTCCTGGATTTGATGCACCTATAGCGCCTTCCAGAGGGCAGCAGGTCGAACAGAAGAGGAGGGAAGAGACTGCAGCCCTAAGATTTTTGCCTCCACCACAGTGAGGAGGTGCTTGGAGGACTCACTGTGGTGGATGTTAATTTGTGTTTATTGTTGTTTATTATTGTATTATTGTATGTATGACTGCAGGCACGAAATTTCGTTCAGACCATGAGGTCTGAATGACAATAAAGGTAATTCTATTCTATTCTATAAGGACCTTGGTCAGGGAGGTGACCAAGAACCCGATGGTCACTCTGATGGAGCTCCAGAGTTCCTCTGTAGAGATGGGAGAACCTTCGAGAAGGACAGCTATATCTGCAGCACTCAACTAATCAGGCCTTTATGGTAGAGTGGCCAGACGGAAGCCACTCCTCAGTAAAAGGCACATGACAGCCTGCTTGGAGTTTGCCAAAAGGCATGAGAAACAAGATTTTCTGGTCTGATGAAACTAAGATTGAACTCTTAACGCTTGCCTGAATGCCAAGCGTTACGTCTGGAGGAAACCAGGCACCGCTCATCACCTGGCAATACCATACCTACGGTCAAGCATGGTGGTGGCAGCATCATGATATGGGGATGTTTTTCAGCGGCAGGAACTGGGAGACTAGTCAGGAACGAAGGAAAAATGAACGAAGCAAAGTACAGAGAGATTCTTGATGAAAACCTGCTCCAGAGCATTCTGGACTTCAGACTGGGGCGGAGGTTCACCTTCCAACAGGACAACGACCCTAAGCACACAGCCAAGACATCGCAGGAGTGGCTTTGTGACAAGTCTGTGAATGTCCTTGAGTGGCCCAGCCAGAGCCCGGACTTGAACCCGTTCGAACATCTCTGGAGGGACCTGAAAATAGCTGTGCATCAACGCTCCCCATCCAACCAGACAGAGCTTGAGAGGATCTGCAGAGAAGAATGGGAGAATTTACCCAAATACAGGTGTGCCAAGCTTGTAGCGTCATACCCAAGAAGACTTGAGGCTGTAATCGCTGCCAAAGGTGCCTCAACAAAGTACTGAGTAAAGGGTCCGAATATTTACGTAAATGTGATATTTCAGCGATTTCTTTTTAATTACTTTGCAAAAATTTTCTAAACACCTGTTTTCGTTTTTTAATTATAGGGTATTGTGTGCAGATTGATGATTAAAAAAATATGAATTCATTTTAGAATTCTATAACGTAACAAATTGTGGAAAAAGTGAAGGGGTCTAAATACTTTCTGAATGCACTGTAGATTTGATGAAGTAAAATGACTATATTAGTTCCTAATTATGCTCTCACCCAGTAAGAAGCAGTTCTCTTAAGTTCTATAATCGATAGACTTTTTTTTAATCAAACTGGCTGGACGAAATGCATTTTGGCTATTTCAATGAAGAATATTCTGTGCACGGGATTGCAAGGGGAAAAATAGCTTTGTAAACCAAAGACATGTAAAAATAGCTTTGTAAACTGAAGACTTGGGAAAATAGCTTTGTAAACTGAAGACTTGGGAAAATAGCTTTGTAAACTGAAGACATAACACAAAGAGCCAATGGTTCCTTGCAAAATTTATAAAGTACTTCTTTGTAAATGTAGGAATCATGGCAATTGATTGGATTAAATTTAAAATCCAGTAGTTGTCATAGCATGTCAGCCAATTTCTTTTTATTACTTCTTCCCAGTGCTTTTGAGACTACAATCATTGCAGAGATTTATATGCTTCTTACTGTTCATACTAAACTTACGTTTTACTCACTGGAGTAATGCCTCCTTGTTGTTTGATTGTATTTAAAGATTATTGGCTGAAAATGGTGACTGCTTCTCTTTCTGCATGTGCAGTCAAACATTACCGTTGGTTAAAGCAGTTTTTGAAATTATCTCTTTGCACACATTAGTTTGGGACTAATGAATCCTGCAATGGAGCAAATGGTAGAATACGTGTAAATGGCCATTAATGCAGCTGTAAATAAGTGAAAAGAAGAAATCAATATCTCTCTAATAAGAGTTTCAAGCAGATTGAGAAGGAGTTTCTTCCCAGAGGCAATTCGGACTGTAAACGCCTATCTCACCAGGGACTAACTCTACAGAACGTTTTTCCTTCTATTATTTATTATGTAAAAGAATATGTGTGTTATGATTGTGTTTATAATTTGTTTGGTTGTTTTGTTGTTTGTCTTTTGCACAGAAAATCCGCGAGCATTGCCACTTTCATTTCATTGCACATCTCGTATGTGTATGTGACAAATAAACTTGACTTGACTTGACTTGACTTGATTGTGTGAAATGAAGAAAATATTACAAACCAGATATGATTTGCATTGACGTGATTCTCCCACATATTTCGAACCACAAGAGAAGCTCATCACAGTGCACTGGATTTATTATCAGAAACCTGATCTCAGATAATATAATCAGGGCATTATTTATGACATTCAGGAAGTGCTAATTTCTGTTTGCTATAAAGGTCGAGACACACACCTTGTATAACTAAATGGTGTGAGCTCACTACAGATGCTCTGATTTTGCAGAAGTTTTAAATATGGAATTCCAAATTGTTTTGGTCATTGCTTTTAGTGTTTATTATCAGGTTGACGCTGTCCCCTGCCTCCAACATCAGATGCAGTTTCAAAGTTCATGCTATGAATTTGTGGAGATGCAGCTGAACTTCTCAAGTGCACAGGGATGGTGCAAAGGTGCTGGTGGGCATCTTGCTTTCATTAAAAGTGAAGAGGTTCACCAATTTCTGAAAAGCCACATTACTGATATCAACAACAGGTGGATTGGCCTGGCTTATGCCACATACGACTTGATCCCTGAATCAGACACTAAAGGTAAGAGATGGATATGAATTCTGCATTATACCTGACAGTTAGTATATTTCAGAAGTATGATAACGATAGGGAACGATGGATTGAGGAACGATGGATACAACATTTAACAAAAATGTCAAATCTATTTTAGAGACACAATTTTGTGTAAGTTCTTAATAATTTTGTTATCAGGGTCTATAACAATAAAAATGAATAGCAAATTTATTGCCCAGTTCAGTTACCAAAGTGATATGATTAGTCATGTGAAATAGAATTAAATTAGACTTGGGCAAAAGGACACAAAGTACTGGAGTAACTCAGAAGGTCAGGCAGCATCTCTGGAGAACATGGATAGGTGACATTTCGGGTCAAAACCATTCTTAAGTACTCCAGCACTTTGTGCTCCAGAGGTGCTGCCTGACCTGCTGAGTTACTCCAGCACTTTGTGTCCTTTTGCGTTTTAACCAGCATCTGCAGTTATTTGTTTCTACAAGTTAGACTTAGAATCAGATGTCATTCTTGGATAGTTTACGTAAAGAACTTGAAATCTGAAGAAAATAACAGACAAGTATTTCATGGAAACTTAATTTACAAGGCAAGATCAAGACATAATTTCCACAATCAATTGGCAAATGTTGAATATGTGAGGACATACACTTGGGTAAAAAAACAAAAAAAAGCAGACTATTCTCAAATTGGAGACAAACCCTAAATGGATGGAGTACAGAGATGTTCTTGTGCATGAAATACAGAAACTGATCATGCAGATGAAGGAAGTAATTATGAAGGTAATTTATACATTGGCCTTTATTGGTGGTGGGGAGGGAGTGGGAGAGAATAGATTTCTAAAATAGAGGAATGTTATTACAATGCTATTTGTTGATGAGGCTACCCCAAGGGCACTGTTATTTTAAGAAAATATATACTGGGCAGTTCAGAAAAGACTCATGAGGCTAATTTCGAGGATGAGAGTGCAATAAGATCCTAAGGAAGAGGCATGACAGGATAGATGTTGCCACTAATGGGAGCGTCTCGATCGAGGGTCATAATTGTATGGGGGAGTTATTCAAACTGAGGTGCATAAGAATTTCTTCCTGCATTGGGTGGTGTATCATTGGAATTATCTTTACCAGACAGTTGTGGAGGTAGATAATAAAGATTAGGGAATTGAAGATTATACAGAACTAGCACTGAACAAGAGTTGGAAACTGAGGCAGATCAACCATGAATGGACCAGGGTGGGGGAGGGATACCTAGAGACAAGGTGGCCCTCTCCTGCTGCTATTTTCTTGCGACTTATATGAATATTTTTGCCCTTGGAGAGAGTGCCATCAGCTGGGGGCAAACGATGTGTCTAGGCTTTCACAAAGGGCATGCACACTATGGATGCCACCTTGAATGGGATGCATGATGCACTGGCCTTGTTGGCTCTGCGTCTTACAGAGCAGTTGTGTTGGTTATGGGCACCAGCTCGTTGCTGGCAGTGAAGCACGGAAGGGTGATGGTGAAAGGATACCTGGCCATCAATATCTGATGAATGTGCTTCATTTTTAACTGTTACCTGGATGCCCACCAGCATTACCTCCCCTCTCACTCAGAGTCATCACCCTCATGCTGCCTCGTGTCTGTATGTCCCAAAGAACGGCCTACACAAGAAAAGGCAAAACAGATTATAGTTAGACCCTCCTGGACTTGTAAGCCAGAGGACATTGACCAAGAACAGTAGGAATCAGTTTCTCCAGCTTTTTTGTGTAACCTATCTCTGCCTCTATGGCTTGTTTACACAATGGGAGAGTGTGGCAGAGGATGAGGTCAAGTGTTTTTTTTTTGGCATTTCACAGAGATATGCCCAAGGTTGCTTTGAACCAGTTACACTGCTAAGATTAAGTTTGAACCATATAGGTAATGTTGCTGCCACTGTCATGTATTGCAAATGTTTTAGTTCCTTGTACATTGCCCTTTTTACATGTTGATTTGTTTACTGTGAAATAAACAAAGCTAACTAGAGTAACTATGTGTGCCACGCTGCCAATGCTTGTCCATTTGCAAGGCTTTCTTCTGTTGTCAGGAAAGGTCAGAAGAGGAGTAGGTCAAATTGCATTGATTTTCTCAGCTTGTTGCTCTCTTGGTGCCTTTGTGAACTTCACAATAATGTGGGCACCTAGGCCTCTTGTCCAACACTGTCAGCTGCTCCTGTGGCGGTCCCTGCACCAACATGGTCGTCTCACCTATTGACTCTGGGCCCCTCATCTTGTCCATCCTGCAGGTCCATCTCACTGCTGTGCAATGTTGTGCAAAGTGCAACACACCACCGTCATATAGAGAGAGTTATGGTGGAGTTGAGATGTGGTGCATCTTTACCATTGCTCAGATACTTTTGTTGTCACTTGGTTTTCATTGTAGCATGCTTGGAAGTCATCAGTTGTGGTCCTCGTAATTGTTGTCAGCCGTGTTTTGAAGGATCCATTGGTTCCGAGCAATCAATCAATCAATCAACCTTTATTGTCATCTTGCAAGCAACAGTTGTACAGTGCAAAATGAAAAGACGTTTCCCAGTGAATAGCGGAGCATCGCACATGAAATTTAAAACATTTCACACATAATAACACTAAAAACAATCCAGTCCCTGATGGAACAGTATAAATAGTTAAAAGCAGGTAAAACACAACGTTAAAATACAATAAACCAATCATAAAAATGTCCGGGGCAGCTGATTTGAGTGGCCAGTGCCAGTTATTAAAGTATCCGTGCCAGCCACAGAATCAAGTGACTGTGAGTACACAGTGGCTGTTTAGCAGCCTCACAGCCTGTGGCAGGAAGCTGTTTAGCAGTCTTGTAGTCCGGGCTTTGATGCTTCGATATCTCTTGCCTGATGGCAGGAGATCCAGGTGTATGTGGAGGGGGTGCAGTTTGTCCTTAGCAATTCTCTGAGCTTTTGATAAGTGTGGAGACACAGGAAACTGCAAGAGCTGGATTAATGAGCAAAAAAAGCAAAATGCTGGAGGAACTCAATGGATTAAGCAGCATCCAAAGATGGATCCTGAAGGGGAACATTGTCTGTCCAGTCATCCACGGATACGGTCTGTCCCACCTGAGTTCCTCCAGCACTTTTTTTGCTTTTGGTAAATACAATACAATACAATACAATATTTATTCAATGTCATTTGAATCTCAGTGAGGCTCAAACGAAACTCTGTTTCTACAGCCATACAAAAAAACAATTCCTACAAGACACACAAACAATTCAATTCACCCAAACATCCATCACAGTGAATCTCCTTCTCACTGTAATTGAAGGACAAAGTATTTTCACTCCCCTGTGCACCATTTTTCTCCCGATGTTGAAGCCCCGGGTGGGTGATGGTAAGTCTCACGGCCATTAAGGCCGCGCGGGGCGATGTACGGCCCCGCACCAGGTCAAAATGTCTCAAAGTTGGAGCCCCCGGCGAGCGTTGGAATGCCCACGGCCATTAAAGCCGCGCCGGGCGATGTACGGCCCTGATCTGGGTTGTTCCAACCTCGCGACACGGGCTGGAGAAGTTGCGTTGCGGGAGCTCAGAAAAGTGGTCTCCCACCCGGACCCACGAGCTCCCGATGTCCCAGTCCACCGGACCTGCAGCTGGAGCCTCCGAGCTCCGGAGTCGGGCCGCACCAGCGAGCCACCACCGCTCCCCACGATCCGAATCCGGCCAGGCCCACAATGGTAAGTCCGCAGGCTCCGTGACTGGAGCCCCCAGGTCGTTCCAGTTGGAGGCTGCTCCACGGTGCTAGGACCCAACGACAACGGAGACCCGGCAGGGAAAAGGTCGGGTCTCCTGTGCAGGGAAGTGATTTTAAAAGTTCCCATCCCCCACATAGACACAGTTACAAACAGTATTAAAAAAAACACAACAACTGCATTTAACTAGACAAAAAAATAAAAAAAAGGACAGACAGGCTGCAGGGGCACAAACAGAATAAAGCAATTGGACTCCTGGAGGATGGCTGCTGTCTTGGAGTTGTCCTGGAATATTGGGCATGTGAATATGAAGATATTTTTGTACTTGTACTTGCGTCGCATATTTATGAAGTGGAAGATTTTGTGCTTGGCAAAGACTGAGTAAGCTCAGGATACCTTCTTTGCCATATGCTACAGTTAATTGACTAAAGACAGACACAACATGCTGTCCAGGCAACATCTCTGGAGAGAAGAAATGGGTGACGTTTTGGTTCGAGACCGTTCTCAGTCATCTGCGGCTAGAATTTGTTTGTAACAATCTGCAGGAGTTTGCTGAAGCATGGCAGAAGGTTGCGTGTAATGACGTCCTTTGCAAACTCTGATAAAGTGTACGTTAGGTCTGCTGAAAATTGAAATCAAAACTAAAACACATACAACATTTGGCAAAAATTTAATTGAATTAGAATCAACTTTATTTTGAATCTATAGTTAATTGCAAATCTATAAGTATTCAGTAACAGTGAGATGAATTAATTGCCATTCAACGTTAATTAATTATCAATTCATGTAAGTGGTAGGAAATTTTCTTGCTGCACTAAAGTATTGTCAAAAATGAAATATCCAATCACAGTTATTTCATAGTCCTGCTACCAACATTCAGACCCTCATCTCAGCATTTGGTTCTTTCTCTTATATCTTGCATATATTATCTATATTGAATCTTAATGTACAAAAATGATGGAGAATAAGTTTAATCTTTTTGGAAATCTGTTTATTTTCTTCATGCCAACAAACGGGATCATCACCGACATCAGCCAAAATGGTGGCTGGCAAAAGAATGAAACGGTGACGCAAGTCTCCAGAAACCCCATGACCCCGGCTGGTGTAGAGAACAACTAATGACTAAACATTAAACTAACATTTTTTAATTTGTTTCTGTTTTCAGCTCTTTCTTGGTTGGATGGATCTGCATTAAATTACAGTAACTGGGAATATGCTCAGCCATCCACTTCTCCAGCAGATTGTACCTATGTTCACAATCACTCTGGCTATTTAAAGTGGGCCATGATTAACTGCAACAACCTGCTTCCCTTCATTTGTGCATTTGGTATGATCATTTTTTATATTCCAGACTAATGGAAAATAAATTGGGGAGGGAAACTCAGTGTCAGAATTTTATGCATTCAACAAGTGTCTTGCAAGTGACTCTGAGGTCAGGTTTCCTCATCAATAGACAATAGGTGCAGGAGTAGGCCATTTGCCCGCCATTCAATGTGATCATGGCTGATCATCCCCCAATCAGTACCCCATTCCTGCCGTCTCCCCATATCCCCTGACTCCGCTATTTTTAATTCCTGATGTGATTGGAATTTAAGTAGCGCCTGATTCCTTTTGTGAAAAGGAAGACTTAGATTTGTATAGTACTTTTTACAATCTCATGACTCCCATACAACAGTAATGTACTTTTGAAATTTAGTCACTGCTGTGATGTAGGAAAGGCAGCAGTCAATATGCACCAAGTAAGATGCGCAAACAGCAAATGAGACGGGCTGTATAATCTGTGGTGAATATGGAGTGTCAGAATCTGCAATCTTTATTACTAAAAAGACAATGGGCCGGCGTGAGAAATATTGGTTGCCACGTCACTATTATTTGAGATTAAATTTACCAAATATGCTTGGGCAAAGAAAGAGTGAGCTTTACTGCAGCTGGTTTTGGATATACCTGATCAAAGAACATTTGATCTTGATAATAAATCTGCCACAATAGTGCACTCCACTCCTAAACCACAAGCTTGCTAAAATTAGAACTCAAAAATAGATGAGTAATAAAATGTGCAAATAAGATTTATCACATTATTTGACTAATTTTAGCTCATTATTAAAATTGCTATGGTGCAAACATATTTGAAGCAAATGGTGATGTCAGGAACACATGGAAAGTACATGTCAGTGGTTTTAGTTTTGCAAAGAGCCATCAGGGCTGTAATAATTATGTTATTATGTGCTTAAATATGCTGACTAGATTCCAATTCAATATCTCTTTTGCAAAATGTAACATAAATCAGTCATTGTAACTGCTTTTTGTCATTTAAGTATCTTCACAAGTATAAAGCCAATGTATAATGCGTTAATATTGTTCCTGTTGGATCTAGTGACTATCAACAATAGTAATTGGCACAAATTACTTTAGTGCAAATAAGACAACTTTGGCGTTGGTTATTCATGTTTAATAGCGATGTGATACTTTGTCAAGACTTACAGATGTCACCTGCCAAGAGCTATTCAGTCTTCCACATAATTATCCCTCTGGAATGGCAACTTAATCCATACTTGGGAAAGTTCTCATGCACATTTTCCACAGGAGATGGCAAAATGTATTATGTAGATCGCCAAGACCAGTGAGTAACTCTTAAAAATGTGCTTATCTTTCTTTTCAATGGAATGATAATTGTGAATGAAGTATTGAAGAAACAAATAAATGAAATTACTTCGAATGAAATATGCAACTGGTTTTCATTATTAGATGGACTAAGAGACTATCTTTTTCTTCATAATTTTTATATTTCATTTCCCACATGGCAACTCCAATCTCGTGGGATTTGATGGAAAAACAATGTGGAAAGTCTGAGGATAAAGGGGAAGAGTATGGAAAGCCCGCGATAGCAGCGAGGGAAGAGTGTTACAATTTGAGAGGCAGAGATGAGAGGGAGGAATAAAGAGAAGTGAGAACATTATGAAGGGAAGAGAGCCAGAGAGAAACAGATGTTGACAAGTGGGGGAATAACAAATGAAGAATGAAAGGGGAGAATGTGTGAAATTTGTATGATCCAAACTCTGCTTATCTATTTTTAATTTTGAGAAAACCACAAACAAATGAAACTGGTGTATTTACTGATGCATAAAATTAACCTCCTGAGCAGTAAATATACATGGGGTGATAAAGCTGTAATAACACATACTTATTAAGCTGTTCACACAAATGTGCCTTTAAATGCTTATCCTTTCAATGAACCGAATGACTAAGTCAACTTGATGATATTGATCTTCATCTCATTTATTTTCCCTTTTGTTCCTTCTTGTGTTTTATTAAGACCATTCACAGCTGCACATTTATATAACGCCGCAGGTGCTTATGCCATCTCCATTGAATGTCAGACCAGCAAAAGCCATTGGGCTGTTGACAGGAGCAACATTATACTTGAGCCAATTAATCAAATGGATGGTTTGCGGTGTTTCAGTCCCAGACAATTGGACACAATTCTTAACTGCGCTGTTCGTTATGGAGACACGTTGTGGATTCAGACAAAAAATGACACTGGTATAGTTCATTTAAGCTTAATGTCGGCATTGCAAATTTAAACGATTCAATCTCTTAGATTAGAACTCTTTGTTTTAAGATTTTACATTAGGATTTTAATTAGTAGCAAAACAACTCTTTAGACTTTCTAATGTCTAAAACAATATTTTATGGTTATCATCATCATCATCATCCTGGACCACAATTTAAAATGTGTTTTGAAATATAAAATGTGAAAAAAACTGCAGATTACTTTTTAACAAACTTCTTATATTTAGAAAATAAAATGTAAAACGGTGGAAATACTCAGCAGGAGAAATGGCATCTGCAGAGAAAAAATACAGAAGTGATGTTTCAGGTTTGTTTAAGAAAGAACTGCAGATGCTGGAAAATTCAAAGGTAGACAAAAATGCTGGAGAAACTCAGCGGGTGAGGCAGCATCTATGGAGAGAAGGAATAGGTGACGTTTCGGACCGAGATGAAAAAGTTACTTTTATAACAACTAAACGGGTTCGCTTCTTAATAAGCAGACACCACACAAACTGTTTGGTAGACCAGTTCAAAACTTTATTTATTATCAGCCGATGGAAGGGAGGGAGAACTCCAGTCAAGTGACCAATATAAACACTTCACTGTCCTCAGTCCACTTCTCTGAACAACAGAATTACATTGTATTATATAGTGTTTTTTTTTGTCACTTTAGCACATTCCACCGACATCAGTCATGGTCAGAGGTACAGGAAAATAAAGGTTTCTACAGAATGCATCCCATCAAAGGCATTTTTTCACATGGTACAAGATATATTAAAAACATTGGCCATTTGGTTTACGACATTTTATTTTTCAAATACATCAAAGAGATTTAGTTACTTCTGTGGTCTCTCTCACGTCACCTCGTCCCTCATAAACATAGGACACTTGGTTTACGATATCTTACTTTTCCAATACATCAAAGAGATCTAGTTACTTCTCTGGTTCCTCTCTCGTCACCTCGTCACCTGGGAGACAAATGTCTTTCTCTATTAATCTACTGGAGAAAAGCCTAATTCGGGACTAAATACAAGCTGTAAACTAGCCCAGGAATCACTTTAATATCTTCTTATATTTGTAACTTAATTAGGCTTTATCAGAGACCCTTCTTCAGGTTTGTGATCTTTCATATAGAGATAGGAAAAGTAATGCCCCTAAAGGAGGAGG
This sequence comes from Leucoraja erinaceus, assembly GCF_028641065.1. Lineage (NCBI taxonomy): Eukaryota > Metazoa > Chordata > Chondrichthyes > Rajiformes > Rajidae > Leucoraja > Leucoraja erinaceus. The sequence goes on from NC_073393.1 coordinate 37,962,797, forward strand.
GTAGAGAGAAAAAAGGGAAAGTCAGAGATCAGGCAAATTCCAAGAAGGACAGAATGGAGCTGGCAGAGAGAGGAGGGTGTGAATTGTTGATCACCACATTAACTTAAAGCAGAAGGAGCTGAATGAAGGAGATAAGGAGCGAGGCAAAAAAAAAAAAAAAATGCTGGAACCGTGAGATAGAAAAACTGTCGATGCTGGAAGGTCAAAATAAAACCAGGCAATATTCAATGGGTCGTGCAACAAATGTGGAGTAGAGAAACGGTGTTAACATAACAGATTAATGGCTGAACATGATATAGGATGGAAAAGCTAATTATTGCCAATTGTTGAATTCGGTGTTGGGTCTGCAACATTGTACTGTACCAAGTTGGTAGATGAGGTCCTGCTGTTTTAGGAGGCCAATGATGAAGAGGTAAGAGTGAGATAGATAATTGATGTGACAAGCAATTGGAGCGCCGTCTCAGTCCCGAGTCGTGCCGCTGCCAATGGAACGCCGGAACGCTGCCGCAGCTCGAAGACGGCCAGCCTCACGTTGTAAGTCCTGGCTGGCTCTGCTTCCGGAGCCTCGAGGTCGGTCGCAGTTGGAGGCGGCTAGCTCCGCCATTAGGCCTCAGCAAAGACGGAGGCAGAGAGGGGGGGATACGACAGAAAAAGTCGCATTCCCCCGAAGGGAGAGACAGAAAACCATGTTTCAGCTCCCCCCACACACATAACACAACCTAATAACTAAAATTTGACTAAAACAAGACAAAAAAAAACAACAACAAAAAATAGACAGACGGACTGCAGGCGAGCCGCAGCCACTTCCGCCAATACTTACTAAACAAAATCACCACAAAATATCACAAAAATAAGTTTTAGTAAATAATATTAAACAACTAAAGGCAGTTTAATACAGAAGGTTAATGACGGAAAAATGTATTATTTTTGAGTTTCAAATAGTTAAGTTTGAACTGTTCCATACGTTTTTATTCATAACATACAACATATAAATATTAATAAAGGGACATTTTATTAGCTGCATCTGATTATACGGTTATAAGTGATAGGAGCAGAATTAGGCCATTCGGCCCATCAAGTCTACTCCACCATTTAATCATGGCTGATCAACCGCTCCCTCCTAACCCCATTCTGCAGCCTTCTCCCCATAACCCCTGACACCCGTACTAATCAAATGTATGTTTTGGTTTTATGTACTGTGTATATAAATTAAATGAAGATATTTTTCTCCTGTAGGTTTTGATATGATCTACACTGCATCAGTTGGAAATGTTGTTCTTCAGGCATCCACTCTACTACCAGGAGTTATCCCATTTGACCAATCTTCACAGTTGCTTATCGGGCCGGGCCGACATAATGTTACTGTAACCGCAACAAATAGTTCGACGGAGATATCTCAGAATTTGACAATTTACCTTCTTGTTGAGATCAGTGGCTTGCAAGCAACGTTAGAGCCACCTGTCCTGAAACCTGGCGATAATATCACCGTACAGGTGTCTGTATCTGAGGGTGCACCAGTAAACCTACAGTTTGATTTTATTAGTTCTTATAATGTTTCAACATATGCAGTGGAGAGCTCAACTGGAATACTTCCAGTTTATACATTTCCAATTAACCAGGAAGGTAACATTTTCCACTGTCATTGCATTTAATTGTATTTTTCCAGTTATCTGCTAAGTACAACTTCAGATTAAATTGAATTGCATTAATTTACACAGAACATACCTGAGTTTTAGTTACCTGTCCACCTAATTATATTAATGTAAATGATAATGCCCAGTCAGAATCGCGGTTGCTAACCATTTTGACTCCCCCTCCACATTTCCATATCAACCTTTCTGTGCTCAGCTTCCTCCATTGCCAGATGAGCACACACGCAAACTCTTATTCTGTTTGGGTAGCGCTTAACCCAATGGTATGACCATTGAATTCTCCAGTTTCAAGTCACCACCCCACCACCTCTCTCTTTCCCCCCCCCCCCCCCCATCCCAACAGTACACATAGCTCCCAAAATCTCCCATCCCCCAGTCGCTCTGCTCCTTTACTCCCCATTCATGCACTCATCTCTAATCACTAAGTACAACATTTCCTTTTTATCCACTACTGCTGTCACCAGTGTCCTTCCGCCTACTCCCCACCCTCCAGCTTTACATTTCACTCCTTGTCTCTCCATATCCGACATCTTTCCCGTTCACCTTTAACCTTTGTCACCTAGTCGACCTGTGCCAATCAACCCCCCCACCTGTATCCACCTATCACTTGCTGGGTTCTGTCCCATCCTCGCCTCCCTTTTCCAACTTTCTCCCACCTACTTTAATCAGTCTGAAGGAAGGTTCCCCCCAAATTACATCAGTTCATTTCCATCCACAGATGCTGCCTGACCCATTGAGTTCCTCTAGCTCTCTGTTTATTCTCACGATTCCAGCAACTGCAGTGCCTTACATCTCCAAAATTATGCCATAACGCTTCTAATTAAAGACATGAGAAGCCCACACCCATCCCTTTGCTACCTCTGGAGCTAACAACTATCCCAATAATTGCCAGCTGGACTCCCTTCTTCAAACCTGAGTATATCTATTACTTTGCTGTCTATTAAGGCGCTTGCACACATTGCGTCTGATCTATTTTAGTTTCTCTATAAGAAATGTCTTGGTTTTACAATGCTCACTGTGTTTTTAAAGCTAAAGCTAATAAGGGCCTTGAACTTTTCCATCTCTGTAATGTCCTTCAGCCCTGAAGTCTCTGAAATGTCCACAGTTGTCCATCTCGGGCTTCTTGAGCATCCTTGATTACAATTGGTCCATTATCAGCAGCCGTGCCATTGCTGTCCATATTCTGCCCGTTTCCGTTCCTGCTTTCTTCATTCAAGATGCCCCTTAAGATATCCGACCAAAGATTTTGACATCTGTGTGAAAGTGTTCCTTTGTGTTTGCTATCAAATTTTGTTGAAGTGAGTTGGGATGTTTTATGATGTTGTTGAAGGTGTGGCATACAAATAAGTTAATGTTCTTCCCTTCTCCTAAATTTGATGCTAATTCAACTCTGGCTTTGTATCCAAAGGAAGAAAAAAACTGAGCATTCGAAAAACGCAAAATGTATTTTGACTCTATAGATGCTGTTTGACATAATGAGTTCTTCCTGTTCTGTTTTTTGGTTCCAATAGACAATAGGTGCAGGAGTAGCCCATTCAGTCCTTCGAACCAGCACCGCCATTTAATGTGATCATGGCTGATCATCCCCAATCAGTACCCCCGTTCCTGCCTTCTCCCCATATCCCCTGACTCCGCCATCTTTAAGAGCCCTATTTAGCTCTCTCTTGAAAGTATCCAGAGAACCGGCCTCCATCGCCCTCTGAGGCAGAGAATTCCACACTCACAACTCTCTGTGAGAAAAGGTGTTTCCTCGTCTCCAATTCTCAATGGCTTACCCCTTATTCTTAAACTGTGGCCCCTGGTTCTGTACTCCCTCAACATCGGGAACATGTTTCCTGCCTCTAGTGTGTCCAAACCCTTAATAATCTTATATGTTTCAACAATATGCCCTCACATCCTTCTAAACTCCAGAGTGTACAAGCCCAGCCGCTCCATTCTCTCAGCATATGACAGTCCCGCAATCCCGGGAATTAACCTTGTAAACCTACGCTGCACTCCCTCAATAGCAAGAATGTCCTTCCTCAAATTAGGGGACCAAAACTGCACACAATACTCCAGGTGTGGTCTCACTAGGGCCCTATACAGCAGCAGGCAGAAGGACCTCTTTGCTCCTATACTCCTCTTTTTATAAAGGCCAACATGCCATTCGCTTTCTTCACTGCCTGCTGTACCTGCATGCTTACTTTAATTGACTGATGAACAAGGACCCCAAGGTCCCATTGTACTTCCCCTTTACCCAACTTGACACCATTTAGATAGTAATCTGCCTTCCTGTTTTTACTACCAAAGTGGATAACTTCACATTTATCCACATTAAACTGCATCTGCCATGCATCTGCCCACTCACCCAACCTATCCAAGTCACCCTGCATTCTCATAGCATCCTCCTCACAGTTCACACTGCCACCCAGCTTTGTGTCACCTACAAATTTGCTAATGTTACTTTGAATCCCTTTATCTAAATCATTGATGTATATTGTAAATAGCTGCGGTCCCAGCACCGAGCCTTGCGGTACCCCACCAGTCACTGCCTGCCATTCTGAAAGGGACCCGTTAATCCCTACTCTTTGTTTCCTGTCTGATATCCAATTTTCTATCCATGTCAGCACTCTACCCTCAATACCATGTGCCCTAATTTTGTCCACTGATCTCCTATGTGGGACCTTACCAAATGGTTTCTGAAAGTCCAGGTACACTATATCCATTGGCTCTCCCTTGTCCATTTTCCTAGTTACATCCTCAAAAAATTTCAGAAGATTAGTCAAGCATGATTTCCCCTTCGTAAATCCATGCTGACTGGATTCTAGCATCTGCAATCTCTTCAGTATTTTTTGTATCCAATGTGTCTGCTTCAATCATTCACTGATGCAGCCCACGTTCTGGCTCACGCAATGGTATAAAATGGAATAGGGCTAAGAAAAAGCGGACCTCCCGACATAGGTCCAACTCTCTCCCTATACCATCTCTTGATATTCGCCATCAATGATAAGAGTCAAAGTGATTACGGTGGAAATCAATTAAATGAAATAACAACATTTAATGTTGAGACGTACTGATTTTTTAAAGTTGCCATTTCAGTATTTTCCTTCTGCTGACTACAGGCACATTTCTTGTGAGAGTCACTGCTTCGAACTTCATATCTGTTGACCAACATGTCGCTGGACATGTCATTGTCACAAACAATCTCTCCAAAAGGAGCATTGGAAAAGGTAAGGACAGCGACGATTTTCTGAACACTATTGACGTTTAAGATCTAATTTTTCAGATTTGATAGTTAAGCAAGTGGGGACACTGCAGGTGTAGGGAAGGAACTGCAGATGCTGGTTTACACTGAAGATAGAGTCATAGAGTGATATAGTGTGGAAACAGGTCCTTCGGCCCAACTTGCCCACTCCGGCCACATGTCCCAGCTACGGTAGTCCCACCTGCCTGCGCTTTGGCCTTGTCCCTCCAAACTTGTCCTATTCATGTACTGTCTGTTTTTTAAACGTTGGGATAGTCCCAGCCACAACTACCTCCTCTGGCAGCTAGTTCCATACACCCACCACCCTTTGTGTGAAAAGGTTACCCCTCAGATTCCTATTAGATCTTTCCCCCTTCAACCTATGTCCCCTGGTTCTCGATTCTCCTACTCTGGGCAAGAGATTTTGTGCATATACCAGAGCAAAACACAAAGTGCTAGAATAACTTAGCAGGTTAGGCAGCATCTGTGGAGGAAATAGATAGGTGGTTCTTCTGAAGAGGGGTCCCAATCCGAAATGCCTCAGTGACCACAGCTATCCATTCATCTATCCATTTCCTCTGCTCAGTAGGTTACTCCAGCACTTTGTATTTTGAGTAAGTAACACAAATCATCAACGTGAAATAATAACTCTGCTTCTTTCTCCCCAATTGCTGCCAGACTTGATGAGAGTTGCCAGCATTTTCACCTGAAATTACAGATTTTCTTTTGTTTTAGTTTACTTCCAATAGTCAATAGTCAATTTAATTGTCATTATGACAAAGTAAATATGATTGCTTCAAATAAAAGCTGAAAATATAATGCATGCAATCCCTCTAATTGCAAATGTGCAGAGATACAGTCTATTAATATTTTAAGTGTGTTTCTACCTTAGATTAGAAATCCCATATGTTCACCTGTGTTGGCTCTATACTGATTGACATGCAATGCACTTCCTTGGTTTACTCTTGAAGTTAATTCATAGAGCCATATCGACTATATATTTTTTGAGCAGTAAATATTTGTGCCTTCACAGTAGGGATTTGCTAAGTGATTATCAGGTTTTATCAATGCGATTATTAATATTTGTGGACTATATTCAGAACTATAACTGGTACTGCATTCACATGAACCACAGGAAGCCAAGTAAACGACAGAGTCTGAGCATCTTTGCTCAAACAGAATCAGAAGTTTAAAGGCAGTGCAGATTGCTCAAAATACAGATCTGAAGAAAGATGTACATTTCAACAGTGCCTTAATATATTACATTATTGAAATACAAAGGTTTTAAAATGGATGTTTCATTAAAGGAATTTACATCTTTTATAGATTCACAAAGCGGTGCCAGAAGAAAAAGATCTTTGCCGGAAGTAAGTGATTATTGTTGACCACATATTTAGTTTCACAAACTAATGTTTTTGAGAGTACTGAACATAATTACTAATGTAGACGCAAAATGCTGGAGTATCTCAGCGGGACAGGCAGCATCTCTGGAGAGCAGGAATGGGTGACGTTTCGGGTTGAGACCCTTCTTCGGACCACCCATTCCTTCTCTCCAGTGACGCTGCCTGTCCTGCTGCGTTACTCCAGCATTTTGTGTCTATCTTTGGTGTAAACCAGCATCTGCAGTTCCTTCCTACACATAATTATTAGTATGCCAGCTTTGGTTTGTTGTTACTTGCATAATGATTGTTGATATTCCATAGCTGATGACACATCTGTACAATCAGGAGTTCATTAGAGTATTTGCAATACTTTAGAGAATGGCTGTGACATGTCGTTGAGTTGGCTGTGTTCCATATTCCATGAGAGTCTTTGAACTAGTGCCACAGAGCAATCTGATAAAAGTTTCACACAGGGTTCCAGGAGAGTGACCACTCTGAGGTTATTTGGTCTTTTCCCTCAAAGGTTGAGAGCCAGTGCCGAGAATTACTGCCATTGACAGGCAGGAGCTTTAATGGTGGATTGGGACTGACTGTATCTTGTTTACCAGGAATATACCAGGTTGTTCTTTAGACTGGACTCTCAGAGTAAAAGCTTTCCTTGGTCTTGCATTACTGCTCCTGCCATTCCAATAGCACCCAAGAGGAGTACAATGAATGGTTATAAACACAAAGTTCATTATTGGTGTCAAGGGTAAATACCATAAACAAGATGTTTACCTATTAAGAGTGAGGTTGTGCCCAAAGAATATAGAGCAGAGCAAGATAGACCACTCCTCCGAAATCCAATGGGCTGATGTGTAGTACGTAACGGAACGTCACGGCCGCCATTTGTTTATGCCAAATGCTACATCTTTGGTAGCGGGGACGGACTCCACAGATATACAATCTGCTCTTACACCAGGTCGCAGGGAAAAGCAAAGATACTAGAGGCTCCTCTAGTATCTTTGGGGGAAGAGGACGTTTCCTGCACTCCTGAGTTGATCCAGGACTGATTCTCGGTCCTCCCGATACCAGATGGCGGCGGCCGGTGGGAGAGCCTCGATCGAGCGTCTGCCCGCGGTCGGCGCTCCCGAGGGAGGCAGCGGGTGGGCAATGCTCCTCTAGTATCTACGGTGTAATCCGTTCCAAAGATTGAACTGCTCTATCATCTTTTGTGTAATCAGTGTTGTAGGGAAAAGTGTGTTATATATAATCGATCACTTCACATATTTAGTTAATATTATTGTAAATTGCTGCTCAATAAAATGGCGTCGTGTCATACCCATGTCATACTACGTTTTTTTTCGCAGAGTGGCGCATCTTGCTCTGCTCTATAATCTTTGGTTGTGCCTACTGATGTTAAATTTGTGACGGTCTGAAAATTGTCTTCAGCTGATTAACTCTCTATGTAGGGGCAAAACCTCTAGGAGGTTTTGCCCCTACATAGAGAGTTAATCAGCTGAAGACAATTTTCAGACTGTCACAAATTTAACATCAGTAGGCACAACCAAAGATTATAGAGGTAGGGGTAAATGGAGGGCTCAAGAGTCTCATGTTGGATATTCTGAATAAAAAAGGCAGCAGGGTGTTAGACTGCAACTTGTAGTTGCATGGATTCTTGCTGGGCAAGAGGTTGTTTCCTGCAGTGTCTGCAAACTGGACAAGACAGTAAAAGAATGATCCCATTTAGCTGCTGATGCCACAATCCGTGGACTCTCAGGGCAGGGGTTATTATTGTGGTGGTCTTGTGTTGAAGCTAAGAGGAGCAGTGGCTAAACTTCCTTTCCCCATGACGTCGAGCTCTTCATCCTCCACCTTCATTTTTGGCTTGCTGCTTCGGGGGGGAGTTCTCATCCCACGCAGTGATGCCTGTCGCTTGCCTTCCGAATTCCCAAACCTTGCCGACCGTTACCGGCATCCGCTTTCCCTCTAGATCGTTCCAATGTGAATTACCAGCGTCACATAACCTCAACTTTCCACTCTAAACGTCAGCATCATTCATTCAGGACTAATACCGGCTTTGTCATTTCACATAATATTTCCTTTGATGAAAGGCCTTGATTCTGAAATGTTAAATGTTTCACTTTCTCCACCCTGGCATTTTCTGTTCGTACATGATACCCATCAAAGGCAGTGTTTGTGTGACTGACTCTTCTCCATTAAGGTTCTCCACAAGTAACCTGTAATAATTTACCCTCAGTAACTTTAGAGAATACTACTATATCTATATATATTATTTTGTTGCCTTTGTCTATTTTCCTATTGCAGCCTCTCAGCTTCCATTATAAGACTTTTCATAAGGCAATACCACACAAGATGGGTCTTTAAAAAAAAAAAAAAAGGAAAAATGTGATGTTTCTACTCTCGGGGAGTAAACATAAATCAACATGAAATAGTGACTATATTTTCAATATAGAATCCAGGACTTCACTCGAGAGGGGTTAGAATGTGGATCTTACTACTTTGGGTAGAAGGAATGGGTGACGTTTTGGGTCGAGACCCTTCAATCTGAAGAATGGGTCTCGACCCGAAACATCACCCATTCCTTTTCTCCAGAGATGCTGCCTGTCCCGCTGAGTTACTACAGTTTTTTGTGTCTATCTTCGGTTTAAGCCAGCATCTGCAGTTCCTTCCTACACACTACTACTTTGGGGAATAGTTGAGATGACTAAGTAAGAGAGAAAGGAATAGAAGGAGAGGCTCAAAATGTTGGAGTATCTCAACGGGACAAGCAACATTTCTGGAGAGAAGGTATGGGTGACGTTTCGGGTTGAGACCCTTCTTCAGACTGAGAGTCAGGGGAGAGAGAGAGAGAGATGAAAGATATGTAGAAGGGGTGGGGGAGACACAGAGAAAGAGGGAATGCAAGGATTACTTGAAGTTAGAGAAATTAATATTCATACTGCTGGGTTGTAAGCTGCCCAAAGATATATTTCCATGTCAGGCATGATCATTTCTGTGATGTTGTAGCGGCGCCTACTGGCGCACGCAGGTATCGTTGGAATTTTGGAAGAAGCTGTTCCTCAGCCTGCTGGTGCGAGACCTGAGGCTCCTGTACCGCCTCCCTGATGGGAGGAGGGCAAATAGTCCATGGTTGGGGTGTGAGGGGACCTTAATGATTTTCCCAGCCCGTCTCGGACACCGTGTGCGGTGGAGGGCAGCCATGGCAGGGAGCGGGGCACCGATGATGTGCTGAGCGGTTTTCACCACCCGTTGTAGTGCCTTCCTGTCAGCTGTGGTGCAGCTGCTGTACCACACCGTGAAGCAGGTGGTCAGGATGCTTTCGATGGAATCCAAAGAGTTATTTCTGGAATAAATAAGTTCACAAAAACTTGGTTGCCGTTCTTTCATCTGCCAAAACGTAGTTTTTCTCAAATTTTATAGTGATAGAGAGATAATCGCTGAAATGGGTCCTTCAACCCACTGAGTCCAGGTGAACATCAAGCACCAGTGATCCTATTCAAACCCATTTAATCTCTCCACATTCTTGTCACCTTCCTCCTGGACTCAGCTGCCTGCTAAAGTGGAATTTACAATAGGTAATTAACTAACAAGATGTATGTTTTTTGGAACGGGGGGGGGGGGGGGGGGGGGGGGGGGGGGGGAAATCTTTGATCTGGAGCAAACCCATGCAGTCACATGGAAAATGTGTACATTTTATGCAGACACAGCACCGAAGCTGAGGATTGCATACAGCATAATCTGCAATGGTATTTTTGTATGGAATGAGGTCGCAGTAAGAAATGCTGCCTGAACAAATGCAGGTGTCTGTGTATATTTGTGCATTTGGATGCCTGGAATCCTGTCTCACCTCTCATCATGGAGAAGTCTCACTGGGATATATGTTTTGGTAAATGCTTCACACCCTCACTACTGTAGGCTTCTTAAGATTTTTTACTTCCTTCCACACTTACTCCAAGATGCTTTGGGTCACAGGAGATCATGTGCTTCAAAAAGGAAGTATTTATGATGCTCCATTAGTGGTGGCTGCCAGGTGAGTGATGCTGCCAGAATGCCTCCTGGGCAAGTGAAGTAATGTTAGTCGGGTTAGGCAGTATCTATGACATCCATCGCCAACTCAATTCACCCTTGGGCTGAAGAACCAGAATGTCACCCATTCCGTCACTCCAGAGATGCTGCCTGGTCCCGCTGAGTTACTCCAGCATTTTGTGTCTATCTTCGGTGTAAATCAGCATCTGCCCCCTCCCCCCACACACACACACAATTCACACACCTCTTGGATCCTGCAAGACCTGCTAGGCAAGGTGTGCCTGTTTATTTGTGATTGACTCTCCTGGAATGTTCAACAGGCCAGCTCAAAGATCTTATAGCGGAGCTCCGCTATAAGATCTTTGGGCCAGCTCTTGTTGATGACTCCACCCCTCCCTCCCTTTGCTTTTACTCTTATGTTCAGCAGCTCTATTTGTGACTCGTGACTATTTGGCTCCTCTTTCAGGCCATTATGTGAAGTTTGTGAATGTTTGTGCCAATTGTTCTTTCTTTTTGTTACTTTTAACTTCCAAAGTTGGTTTCAAAGTGTTAGTAAAGCCAATCCTCACGTCACAACTGGTTAAGTGACAGAAATGTGCCCTTGCGGAATTCACAAATCACAACCCCCCCGAAAAAAACGGAGACATGGAACAACATTTGTTGTCACGTACTTTATGTAAGAAAAAGTAATGAAGCAAACACAAAATGTTATTTTTCAACGTGTGCACCTTGATGCATGCACGGATGACGTGGCTTTGTATTATGGAAAGTCATGATACTAACCATTTTCTAGAAACGCATATCTTCTCGCATAACATGGGATCACCTGTAATGGGAAAATCGGAGAAACTCCATGCAAAATGTCTGTAAAAAAGAGGAATAGCAGAGGAATTGTGCATGGGATGGATGGGTGGAGGTGGCCAGTGGAATCAGAATCGATATACTTTTGCGAGTATTTGCTTTGCTGTAACTGCAGTAGGGTGCAAAATGCTTCATTTTAGCAGATATTGGTGGAGGCTTCTCTCCACAATACTCTCTGTATTGACAATAAAACAGATAGCATTAATAAACCTGAAATAACTATCTGCCTGTTAATGGTGGCTATTTGTCCCATTTTCTTTTTCTCAAATCCAGAAAATTCAGAAATATATTAAATAATTTATAGACTAGCTATTCAACACACTGCATTGCTTCAAACTGCAATTTGCGCTTATAAAATATTATTTTTCTTTAAGCTTGCACTAATGTTAAACTATGATTACAAGACCATTAACGTTATTTCATTTTACAGAATTTACGAATTTGCACTGCAAGATGCCCAATACCAGATTCAGATCCAACAGAGAGATTATTGAAAGATCTTCCAAACACTGAGGATTTTTTTACCGAAGTTCCCGCCAATGAACTCACACAGGTACAGGTGGTAGAATTAGACCAATTGTTGCTGTTATCAAGGCAGCAAGAACTTCCACAATGGCAAAAAGAATGAGTGGAAAAAAACCATGAGAACAATGATCCTGTACGTTAGTGTAAGAAGGGAACGATCTTTGCTAATAGAGGGTGGACAGAAATGCTGGAGAATTCCATGGAGCAAAGGAATAGGTGACATTTCATGTTGAGATCCTTCTTCAGACCCTTCTTTGCCAATATATCTGCAATATACAATTATATCAGAAACCAAATTTCGTTTGAACCTCAATGAGGTTCAAATGACAACAAATAAATGGTATCATTGTACAGGTGCACAACCTTTTATCCGGTGTTCCAGAAACCGAAAAGCTCCGAAAACCGGCCATTTTTTCCAGATGTCGTCTGCGCACGAAAGCTCGCGTTTGGCGCCAAACTTGACCCAAAACGACCCACGGTCAACCCAGGTCTGTACTACTGTAGCGGCTGCCTCCTCCCTGGAGACCGGGAGACGCTTAAACATCTGTAAATCATTGCTTAAATGTTAGTCAGTTAGTTTGGAGGGCTTTTATGTGAAGGGGGGTGAAGGGGTAAACTTTAATTCTTAGTCCCCTACCTGGTCGGACAGGCGGGGAGCGGTCAATGCCTTACCGGGTCGCTGTGCAGTAAGCTCCGGAGCGCTGTGGCCGGTGGGGCCGCGGGCGGCGCCGGTTGTAGCTCCGACCCCGGCAACTCTACCCCTGGCTGCGAGGCGCTCCAAATCCAGCGCGGCCCGCGGCCGGACGCCCCAGCTCCGCGAATGTCAGGAGTCGGCGGCGTCGCAGCGCTGGGATACCAGCGGGGTGCGGGCAATGCCTTACCGGGTCGCCGTGCGGTAAGCTCCGGAGCGCTGTGGCCGCCGACACACAACATCGCGGAGCGTCGCTGGATTTGGAGCCGTGCAGCCAGGGGTAGAGTTGCCGGGGTCGGAGCTCCAACCGGCGCCGCCCGCGGCCGGACGGAGCCCCCAGCTCCGCGAGGTTGGGAGTCGCCGACCAGGTAGGTAGGGGACTAAGAATTAAAGTTTCCCCCTTCACCCCTACACCACCACCACCACATAAAATCCCTCCAAACTAACTGACTAACATTTATGCAATGATTCTCCCGGTCTCCGGGGAGGGAGGCAGCAGCTCCAGACTTTTCAAGCCGCCCGCGCTACCTACCTAATCTACGCTAAAAATCTTCCATTCTGAAATCCGAAAATGTCCGAAATCCGACAAGTGTCTGGTCCCAAGGCTTTCGGATAAAAGGTTGTGCACCTGTATATCCACAATGTGCAGTTTACAAATGATCAAGTTTATAGATTTAATTTTATTTGTCCTCATATTACAATCCAACACCACAATGTTTGAAGTTCTCTTCGCTGTCATTTCAAGGGATTTAAATAGGTAGCCACATTCCCATTTATACTAAGCCTGCAGTCTTGTAACTGATAAAGTACATTTGGACAGATAAACATTCCTTAGACTAAGAAAAACCTCTTAATGCTGTTGTCACAGAAAATGTTATGATCCTGATATAATCCATCCACGTACGCCTGATAATGAAATCTAATTTTAATGTCCTCCAATTCAAAACCGCTTACTGGCATTGCCCAATACGCCCTGATGAAATATAAAGCCAGCTTTTATTTGTAATCATGTGAATATCAATTTCACTATTCCAAACAAAATAAATGTCAGTCAAAGAAAAATCACAATTCTTCCAAAAGATTACCATGTGCAAGCTAATTAATCTTGAAAGTAATATAACTCATTAGTTAAAATATTGGAAAATCCATTCAATATATTTGGGAATATCTGGAAAAAAAATGATTTTAACTATTTCAAAATATATCCAATTATTTAAAGAAATTTGCAGTATCTTTTAATATAGATGATATTTATTTTGATGTGAATATTTAGTTTTTCATATATGAGAATTATTATCCCATGCTTGAGTAACTGATTCATTGAGGTATTTCAAACTGCAATATAAAAGATCAGGGGGTATGGAGAGAAGGCAGGTACAGAATACTGAGTTGGATGATCAGCCATGGTCATATTGAATGGTGGTGCTGGCTCGAAGGGCCGAATGGCTTACTCCTGCACCTATTTTCTATGTTTCTATGTTTCTAAAACAAGCAAGATCCATAAAAGTTGCAAATGGAAAATTATAATTTATTTTTGTCAAAGTAACAAAAGGGTTTGTTTAATGTATGTTTGGAGAAGGTTTCACCATTAAGCCTAGGTTTATCTCTATTGCTTTCATAATATCTGCTCTATCACCTAAAAAGCTTACGTCTCACCTAAGCTTTCATTTGCTTTGTGCATGAAACAGAATTTTCTTCTTCTCAAATGTCTTTCCCTGTTTTATTTTTATAAGGCCATAGAGAATGTCCTACAGAACTTTTCTTCGATAGCTATGAATTCATCCACAACAAAGGGAATAACAAAAGCAAATACATATCTTAATTTTATTACCTCTCAACCAGACAAAATGACGGTTACATCGCAGGTAATATATTTGTTTTGCTATTAACTCGAATTTTATCACTGCTTTATAAATGAGGAGTAACATTTACTTGTAGCTGCAGGTCACATATTTCTTGTAACATTCTCACACGCTCATTATTTCTAATTGTTTTTCTCTTTGATCTGGGCATTCCTGCAAGGCCAACATTTATGGCTTATTCCTGATGTCCTTGTATTAACTGGCTTGGCCATTTCTGAGGCCATGTTGCTGTGGGTCTGGGGCCATTTGCAGGCTAGGCAAGGTAAGGGCATCATAGTTCAATCGCTGAAAGATACTGATTAATCAGGTAGGTTCTTTGGTGCAGGAAGGAACTGCACATGCTAGTTTACACTGAAGATGGATACAAAATGCTGGAGTAACAGCGGGATAGGCAGCATCTCTGGAGAGAAGGAATGGGCGACGTTTTGAGTAGGTTCTTTTTCAGGTTATTAGTTCGAGGTCACCATACTAAGTATTAAAAAAATCCTAATTACTTGAGCAATTAAATTTAAATTCTCCAGCTGATGTGGAACACAAATTCCTTAGTCTAAATCTCTTGTTGCTAGGCAGCGTAAGCCTCTGAAATTCTGGTTTTAGCTTCTTTAGACAGTTGGGTTACTGAAAGAGAAATAGTTTTGCCACTAAGTTTCAGATCCTGCTTTGCGACAAGCTTCCTTTCTTAATTAGAAGTGGTTTTATATTTGAAACAAGTATAAAAAGCATAATGCCTGATTATGTTCATGTATACAAGTATGATATGCTCCCAATTATCTCATATATTCATGTCCATCCATGGCAACGAAGAGGCTATTGTGTCGCGGGTGGCTGAAAACGGGGAGAACGTACAAACTCCGTATAGATAGCACCTGTAGTTGGGATCAAACCTGTGTCACCAGCGCTGTAAGCCATGATGGGCAGCAACTCTTCCCCTGCGCCACGATGCCTTGTGTTTGCAAACCGTGACGTCACATCTGACATTAAAGTGTCATTCGTTACATATCTGGGATTTCTGTAACTTTGCAATGCTCAATTAGCCTCCTCTTTCTAAAGAAATCAACCCTAAACTAGCAAATCTCTCCTTAGAATTCTGCCCCAACCCTGGTAACCTCTCAGGTGCTGTTACGCCTTCTAGCGATGTGATGTCCTGAAATATCAATAGTATTGCAGCAGTGACCTAACAAGTGTTTTAGACAATTCTATCATAATCCTCCTCCTGTTTGGCATGATGATAGAGCTACTGCCTTGCAGCGCCATAGACCCAGGTTCAATCCTGACTATGGGTGCTAGTTTGTACGGAGTTTGTATGTTCTCCCCGTGACCTGCGTGGGATTTCTCCGAGATCTTCGGTTTCCTCCCGCACTCCAAAGGCGTACAGGTTTGTAGGTTAATTGGCTTGGTGTAAATGTAAAATTGTCCTCAGTGTGTGTAGGGTAGTGTTAATGTGCGGGAATCGCTGGTCGGTGTGGTGGAAGAGCCTGTTTCCGCGCTGTATCTCTAAACTAAGCTAAACTCCCACCCACTGCTCCTTTATAACCTAAGGTTCCTTTTGTGTTTTGTAATATTTGTTGTAACATGCAGAAATGGTTCTAGGGCCATTCATTGCAATGGGTGACTATATTTATGTTAAATGCAATTATGTAAGTATTGCATCTTTAAGCTCAACTTTCATGATTGAGTATTTTTAAATTTAAATACAAATTCCAGGCTACTGTCTTGAGCTCTAGTCTTGTGAAGTCTGAGTCTCATCCAATGTCTTAGAAATATAGAACGTAGAAAAATAGGTGCAGAAGTAGGCCATACGGCCCTTCGACCCAGCACCGCCATTCAATATGATCATGGCTGATAATCTAAAATCAGTACCCCATTCCTGCTTTTTTCCCATATCCCTTGATTCCTTTAGCCCTAAGAGCCAAATCTAACTCTCTCTTAAAAACATCAAGTGAATTGGCCTCCACTGCCTTCTGTGGCAGAGAATTCCACAGATTCACAACTCTCTGGGTGAAGACATTTTTCCACATCTCAGTCTTAAATGGCCTACCCCTTTTCTTAAACTGTGACCCCTGGTTCTGGATTCCCCCAACATCAGGAACATTTTTCCTGCATCTAGCCTGTCCAATCCTTTAAGAATTTTATATGTTTCTATAAGACTTACAAAATGTTGAATTACCATTCTAAAGTTTGGTAAAACCGTTCAGAATCGACTCTGAACGCAAGCATTTATGCGACCCTGATCTTCTTCAAGCCTATGAGAATGGTTGATGTCGCAAATGTCCAACCACCTGCAGTTATGGGGCCAGACCGGGACGACAACTGAAACTCTAAAGCTTTTATATAACATTGGAAGTTGTTAGTCCAGAGGCTGATGAAGCTACTGTACCAATAGCCAAAGTGGTATTTGCAAAGGGCTTCATTGCAATGTGTGCATCCTGATGTGCCCTATGTGGAACGGGCACCAACTTATGGACGAGGTCAAAGAAACCTTTTGTAGTTGATGTCTCTGGAGTAATTGGGCAGCAACGATTCAGAGCAGTTGTTCTCAGCGCTAGTGCTAAGCTCCTTGTCCATTGTATATTCTGTTCAGTTGTTGAGATATGTTGTAGCGGATGGCAATGTTAAACATGAATTATGTTAAACATGATTATTATTATAAGGGTCCTTTCAACAACCATTATGATTGGCACTTGTTGGGACATACCTGTAATCTGGTGATTTATCTGCTCCATTTTTCCACTCAGGACAAAGCCAGTGATTCACTCCTGACCCTGAGTGACAAGTTGGACCATCTTCCTGTTGTGAAACCGAGTGACATCATGTGGAAACTGGCTGCAGCAAAGTCAGGCCTCTATGGAATTAGCAATCTGATAAACGCTTCAATGACAATAAATGACGTGGATATGAAAGAAAAGGTAAACATCCTCATAAGCTTTGAATTGAATAGCTCAGAAATATTTGCTGAAAAGGCTGCAGTCCCCTTCCTTCCAGAGGCACCTGTTATGCTTTGGAACTTTAATCAAGTTTCATATAAAACTTCATCTTCAAGAGAGCATGCACATGCTGTATTTATCCTATTCTTTTTGACTAAAGACACAAAGTGCTGGAGTAACTCAACAGATCAGGCGGCATCTCTGGAGAACATGGATAGGTGTTCATGTTAATCTCTCTATGTTTTCCAGACATGCTGCCTGACCCGCTGAGTTAGTCCAGCACTTTGTGTCTCTTTTGTAAACTAACACCTGCTGTTCCTTGTTTCGATTCTAATTTGACTGTTTAATAAGTTGCCAACTAGTGGGAAAGATATTGAGGGAAAGCATCAAAATGACATGTGTGCCGAGCTCATGGAATGGTGCTAATGCGGGACTTCAGCTGTAAATATGGGCTATGATAGCTAAAACATACGGGACAAAAGGTCTCCCCAGCTAGATCCTTTCCCACTCCACTGGAAAAACAAAACATCTTTAGTTTAGAGATACAGCGGGGAAACAGGCCCAGCGATCCCAGCACTATCCTACCCACACTAGGGACAATTTTTACACTTATACCAAGCCAATTAACCTACAAACCTGTACGTCTTTGGAGTGTGGGAGGAAACCGAAGATCTCGGAGAAATCCCACGCGGTCACGGGGAGAACGTACAAACTCCGTACAAACCGCACCCGTAGTCGGGATCGAACCCGGGTCTCTGGCGCTGCAAGCGCTGTAAGGCAGCAACTCCACGGCTGCGCCACCGAGCTGCCCTTTGAAGATTGTTTTTCCACCATTTAAATTCCATGCCATTAATCAATAATAACTACACAGAAATATAATTATGTGTAGGAAGGAACTGCAGATGCTGGTTCAAACCGAAGATAGACACAAAATGCTGGAGTAACTCAGCGGGACAGGCAGCATCTCTGGAGAGAAGGAATGGGTGATGTTTCGGGTCAAGGCCCTTCTTCAGACTGATGTCAGGGGAGTGGGAGATACATAGATAAGGAAGTGCCTCACAGTACGTTTTTATCTCTGTTTGCTTTGTTGTTACCTTCTCCCAGCTAACAATGATCTATTCAACATTTTCCTTTGATTCCCGGACCCTTTCTCGTGGTTTCACACCTTACACTTCCTTATCTATGTATTTCCCTCTCCCCTGACATCAGTCTGAAGAAGGGTCCCGACCCAAACGTCACCCATTCCTTCTCTCCAGAGATGCTGCCTGTCCCGCTGAGTTACTCCAGCATTTTGTGTCTGTCTTAAGAATATAATTAATTCATTATGTTTCAAGAATGCCACATGTGGCAACTAAAATTCTCACAGCCTGCTAAGCAACCTCATTTGTGCGATTTGCTAGCAGATGCATGGCAGTGGTGTAAAGCTGCCTTTACCAGAAGAGTAAAAACGGGGGCAGAAATAGTGCGAAAGTCAGTCTACCCCACGACAGAAGGGGGAGGACTTGTACAATTTAATGGCCACAGGGGGGATTCTGTACTGGGTCTTGATGGAACTAGTCTGTTGCTGACGGTACTCCTCGGGTTAACCAGTGTATCATGAAGGGGGTTACTGCTTGGCAATGACAACATAGCATACACCTTGATACATACACCGAGCGAGAATATTAAGGACATTCTTTGATGCCAGCATTTGCAGTGCAGATCCATTTGGTCAATGTAGAGCAAGATTGGGCATGTTACTGTAGGCCAGACAGTAAAACTAATGTATCATCATGACGGCAGCAAAATACCAGGGTGGAAGGAATCCACCCTGCAAAGTGAAGTCACCAGCATGTCAAAGAATGTCACCAGGGCGAGGTGCCCTGAGGTGAAGGAGAGCCCAGTGGAAGTAATTAGAGCTAACAGTACATTGTGGATAATTGTTTAGCATTTTCAGAACAATGGGAATGTTGACAATCTTTGGCAACATGCAAACCACATGAGGAATGAGACATTGAGGGTTTGGCAGTATTCACAACGAGCTGGAAATTCTTGCATACAAATACCTGAAAGGTTGCATACTAATACACACGCAATTGTGAAGACAAATGTATGTTACTACATTCTCCATTTACTTCTGAACTACGTAGATTATTATTGCACTATTATCATTTGTTTTTTATGTGTATATATGTAAGCGTGTGTGTATATATCACCCCCCCCCCCTGCATACACACGCACACACATGTACACACACATCAGTGATGTGCGGTGAGGTCAATGGCTGGGGAGGCACTGGCTTCTACCCGATCCTAATTTAGTTGTGTGTGTGTGTGTGTGTGTGTTAGTTGTCTGTGCGTGATGTGTCTGGGAGGAAAGGAGAGGAGGGAGGGAAGTAGAGAATAAAGGGAGGGAAGGAGAGAAGGGAAAAGAGAGAGAGGAAGGAGGAAGGGAAGAAGGGGAGGGAGGGAAGGGAAGGAGAGAAGGATGGGAGAGGGCCGGCAGCGGGAGTGGATGCCGGGGTCATGAGCCGAGAGTAGATTACTCCAGCGCAGGGCCCAATTGGGAGCTCTCAGCGACCCAGAGCCTCCGAATCGGCTGCTACAAATCAACTAATCAACCTACCAATCAGTGCCACCTGCAGTGGAATCCAGTGCTGCACCGCTGATGTTGAAGCTAGCTAACGTGGGGGGAGAGCGAGGCAGCATCAATTACATTGGCCTACGTAATTGACGCTCGCTCTCCCTCCACTGGACTCAAGACACGCCCCCTCAGTGAGGCAAACTTGATAGCTGCCTCCCCTGCTGCTTTTTCATTGCAGTTTTATGAAGAGACCAGCCAGCCTAAATTTAATATATTTATATGTGAAATAAGTTACCTGGACTATGGAAGGTGGGGACATGTAATGAAGAGGTTTACACACATTACATTGGTGACGTACAAAGAGATAGTAACAGGCACACGCTTATTGGCTGCGCTCCATACAGTTTATGAGGGGTTGCGCAATCAGAGGGGAGGCTCAGCTCGTCACTGCCTCACCTCTCATCTCTCCCTGTATTTGCAGCGGAGCTGCGCAAAATTGGCGATTTTGACTATAAAAAATGATTGGATTCATATAGAAATTACATTTATAACACAGATCAGTGGAAAAATCATTTTATATTTTTTATTTTATTATTATTTTTCTTTACTTTTCTTAACAGCTATTTTCATTGGGAGTATGACAGGTGAGGCTCTGCCTCCCCTGACTGCACGTCCCTGACACACATACTCAATGTTTGTGTGCATTGTTCTATCTGGGACCTCTGACAATGAAACGCTATTGGCTTGATGTTGACTCTTGCACTAAAAAGAGATTTTGAGCACAAGAATGAAGAGGTCTTACTATAGGGATTTGGTGGGCGTGCACCAGAATAATCTGTGGAGATCTGGCCTCCCCACCTAAGGAAGGCTACTCGTACAATTGAGTGAGTGCAACAATATATTTCCCGGTTGATTCCTGAGATGTTGCGTTGGTCCTCCCAGGGACAATTACGCGTACTGGGACTATGCTGCTGTGAATTCAGAAGAATGAGAGATTAAACCGAAATTTGTTCAGGACATGTCGTGGCAGACGCAAGGAACCATTTTCCTCGAGTCTCTGGAACAAGGAATCATTTCTCAAAGAAGGAGTTGGCCATTTAGAGCTGATATGAAGAGATGTTTCTTCATCCAGAGGGTGGTGAATATTTGCTATTCCCTACTGAAGAGTTGTGTTTCGGCTGTTGTAATAACTGAAGCCTTACACCATGATAAAGATCCAAAGACTTTATTAACGATATAGCATATATAACTTCATACTGGCACATCTTTCTAATTCTAAAGGGGACAGGCAGGGAGGACTACTGTAAAAGCAAGTGGGCATAACTACCAAAGCATGACTCATAACATGAGTGACACTGATCTCTTATAGAAACTTACAAAATTCTTAAGGGGTTGGACAGGCTAGATGCAGGAAGATTGCTCCCGATGTTGGGGAAGTCCAGGACAAGGGGTCACAGCTTAAGGATAAGGGGGAAATCCTTTAAAACCGAGATGAGAAGAACCTTTTTCACACAGAGAGTGGTGAATCTCTGGAACTCTCTGCCGCAGAGGGTAGTCGAGGCCAGTTCATTGGCTATATTTAAGAGGGAGTTAGATGTGGCCCTTGTGGCTAAGGGGATCAGAGGGTATGGAGAGAAGGCAGGTACGGGATACTGAGTTGGATGATCAGCCATGATCATATTGAATGGCGGTGCAGGCTCGAAGGGCCAAATGGCCTACTCCTGCACCTTATTTGTATGTTTCTATGTTTCTATGATCTACATCCTCCCTCTTAAAGAATTAATAACATGACAAACCCATTAACTAAGTAAGGCATGCATAGCAGTTAATAATAAACTGGAGGAAAGTCAAACAGAGTTCGGGTACTTCACAACCGGCCTACAAACACATGTACAATAGAGACCATCTCCGTTATTTCCCCCCGGGGAGAGGGCAGGTGGCTTCACAAGCGAGGGAGACTGGACCAGCATTCCTGGAGACGAAGCAGGAGACTGGGGCGCAGGCGAAGATATCACGGGTAGAGGAGCCGTTGCAGACATGGATTGTTGTTAGAGGCATAAGAGTGCTGCTAGACACAGACGTAAGTGAACTTGTACGGTCTGGATAATATGGAGGAAGAACCGCTTCGTTCACAGGCAGGATATGTTGTCTGTAGGTGCCGCCATCGCCACTGACGATATACGAGCCTGGCTCTGAGGCAATTCCAAAAATCACTCCTATATGGTCATGGCCTTTGTCAGTCTGTAAACGGAACACCTGCCCCTTGGCCAGTGGTGGCAGTGGCAGTGGCCTACTTGTCTTGTCAAACCATTGTTCTTGAATGTCACCCTTCTGTTGTAACCTGGATTGAACCTCCTCAGGTGGAAAAACTTGTGGGATCAATGCCTGATCCGCTACAGGCACCGTGGCACGGGTCTGCCTTGACTATAAACATTGAGCGGGTGAGCCCAAGATGGGGTCACGGGAGATGTTACGAAAGTTGAGCAGATCCAAGAATACATCGGATTTAGCTCTGCATGAACATTCCATGAGCTGTTTAGCACTTTTGACAGCTCGTTCAGCCAGCACATTAGAGTGTGGATATTCAGGGCCGCTGGTGATGTAGCAAAAATTCCAGTGTCTAGCAAACTCCTTGAAGTGTTGGCTGGTGAATTGACTGCCGTTGTCAGTTAGCAGTCTGCCCGGAGATCCGTGGACTAAAAAGTAGCGAGATAACTTTGAAATCACTCCGTTGGAAGTGGGGCTGCTAAGAAAATCAATGTCAAACCATCCTGAATACGAATCAACAAGCACAAAGTACTGCTTACCATGCCGATCAAATATATCAGCTGCGACTGTAGACCGCGGGAGCGCAGGTATTGGATGTGAAAGAAGTGGTTGCTTTTGTTGGTAAGGTGCCAAACTGTTGCACACTGCACAGGGTACCACATTCTCGGTGATGTATTCGGCCATGCCAGGCCAGTAAAACATGCTTCTTGCCCGTAAGATGGTGGCTTCAACACCTGGGTGTCCTGCATGGACAGCGTTAAAATACTAGTTGTGCAGTGAAACAGGAACCACAACCTTGTGTCCTTTTAAAATAATGCCATCCTGCAGCACTAGCTCATCACGGACGGCAAAGAAAGGCCGGACTGGCAGCGGAACGTTGTAGTGTTTGGCGCGCCGCGCTTAATGACGGAGGTAAGCGACTGTAGAGTACTGTCAGCAGCAGTGTGGGCAACCAAGTCCTCCATACAAGACGAGGGAATAAAATACACAGTCATTACCAGAAAGGCATCATCTGGATCCTCGCAAGTCTTCCGGGGTGAGAGCATGTCAGCCAAGTGCATTTCCTTCCCAAGTTTGTGGATCAGAACAATGTCATATTTTTGAGGTTGCAGTAACATCCTCTGTAGACGCGCAGGAGAGGCGTGGATAGGTTTGTTGAAAATGCTGATCAGAGGTTGGTGGTCCGTTTCAATTGTGACCGTGTGACCAAAGATGAAATCATTGAATTTCTTGCAGGTGAAAACAACCACTAACAGTTCTTTCTCAATTTGGGCTTATCGTTGCTCTGTGTCAGTCATGGTGTGCGACGCATGGGCAACAGGCATATTGCCATTACCATCATTCTGAAGACATGCTGCGCCTAGCCCATGTTGTGAGGCATCACAAGTCAATCTCAACCGGTAGTTTAGGATCAAAGTAAGCCAGAGTAGGAGCACTAGACATCTGCTGCTTAACTGTGTCGAACACTTTCTGTTGTTGCTCGTGCCAAGTCCAAGCAGTATCTTTGTGTGTAAATTGCCGCAAATGGGGCTGATATTTTCGCTGAAACCCGGAATGAATTTGCTTAAATAGTTAACCATGCCAAGGAATCTCTGCAAACTCAGCAGGTCTGTGGGAGCTGGGAGCCCATTGATAGCACTGGTTTTCACTGGATCCGTTTTTAGACTGTCTTTGGTAAATACTTGGCCTAAGTATTTTACTTAATTCACTCTGAATTTGGATTTTTGAGGATTCAGCTTGAGATGGATGGCCTTGGCACGATCCAAGACCTTTGTCAGATTGGCATCGTGTTCTTCGACCGTTCTTCCAGCAATGAGGATATCATCCACTATGATGGAACATGGGTAGCCTGCAAACAATTGCTCCATAGCTTGTTGAAATACTTCACCAGCAGAACTTATTCCAAAGGGCAAGAGAAGAAATTTATAACGACCAAATGGAGTGCTGAAAGTTGTCAAATTGGAGGAGTTATGTTCCAGCAAAATCTTCCAGCATGAAGTCTAGCACTGTGAACACAGTTGCCTCTGGTATCAGCGCAGCAATCTCATCCACAGTGCGCATGGGATAGCGGGGTTGTTTAATTGCTGTGTTTAAGTCCATTGGGGTTGATACAAATCCGTATCTCGTCTCTGTTCTTCTTAGTAGCAACGACCATTGTGGACACCCAGTCTGAGGGGTCAGTTACGGGAGTAATCAAACCTAGAGACACTATTCTGTTACGTTCCCTTTGAACACGGTCCCGCATAGCATGGGGAATCTTATGAGCCGGCCGAACAACTGGAATTGCCTCAGGGTCAATAGTAATTGTGTACCTGACAAGCCACCTGCCCAGCTTGTTGTCAAACAAATCCTTGTATTGTGTTAGGATTTGATGGTTAAAGTCACAGTTTGTAGTCAGTGGACAGACAGACGTGCTGAAACTAATCAAACCCATGTCTGGGCATGTGTTGGCACCCAGTAGAGATGGTACATTTTCACATACCACATAGAAATCCAGGTTGTGGACACGTGAGTTAAGACAGCAGCACAACTCAACTTGGCCGATAGGGTGCACTCGACTTCCAGCAAACGAGACCAGAGATGCAGCTATTGGAGATACCATTTCTGTTTTTCTTAGCAAGAAATTTTCTGTTTTCTGGAAACCAGCCAAGCAGATAACGTTGCAATGAGCTCCAGAATCGACCTTCATATAAAGGGTTTTGCCATTAATGAGCAAAGCGACCTTGGGGTCCAGTTGTTTATGCACTAAATCAGACAAGGCTTGTACATCAATGTCAGCACCTTCGCCAGCAGCTTGTAAATCCATAGGAACTGGTTGTGAGAACTCAGAGATAACACTTTCATGGCCAAGCGAATTAACAGATTTTCTCGTTAAATCTGTTACTACGTGAATGACAGCACTTAATGAAATGGTTTATTTTGTTGTAGAATCAACATCGTTTCCCATACACAGGGCAACGGTCACAAACAGCGGCATGTGAACCCACACAGTAAAAGTAATTATCGATTAGTCTTAGCTTGGTATCCGGCACTTGAGAAAAACGAGGAGAGATTTGATAAGACATACTGGCAGCATTAACTTCATGAGTAGTGGAATGCCCCAGAACTTTAATGTGAGCATCAGTCATTTCAGCAATGCGACAGCGGTTTTCTGCATCCTCTGGGGTCAAGTCAACATCCCGCAGTAACTCATCGGGTAACTCACTTCTGGTCTCCGATTGGAGGCGTGGGTTTGTATACCACTTCTGACACCATGTTGTGTTTCAGCTGTTGTAATAACTGAAGCCTTACACCATGATAAAGGTCCAAAGACTTTATTAATGACATAGCATTTATAACTTCATACTGGCATGTCTTTCTAATTCTAAAGGGAACAGGTAGGGAGGGCTACTGTAAAAACAAGTGTGCATAACTACCAAAGCATGATTCATAACATGAGTGACACTGATCTACAAGAGTGCAGGAGTCTCAGTATCTTGGTGTGTTCACAATTTTTTGGGGATTAAGGCACTACAAGCTGTATTGATTAAAACTGAATTAAAGGCGAGAACTATAAATGTATTTTGGTGAAGAACCAGGGAGTTTGTTATCTTCTGGTCAATATTTAACTTCAAGTTATCACAGGTCACACATAGCTGATTTTAGGAATATATTTTGTGTAAAATGTCATGAAATACAGTTACATAATGGATGCTCGACTCTCTTCCGTCAGTTTATCATCTTGCCTGAAATTATGGCTTTCCAAAATGAAATAGTTGGCGACAATATACTTTGAAGATTTTTGAGTAAATCGGAATTTACTCGATTATAAACCTTTAACATTTTGTATCTAGATGGCAAACGTATCTGAGATTCTCCTGAAATCCATGGATAAATTACATTCTTCCCTTGAGAGTCTCATGCATGAAGAGGACCCTACACTGGTTTTCCATACAGATTCCTTCAGCATGATCTTAAACAGGTAAATAACTAAGAGAATACTCTTTTATGTAACTGCAAAAAAATATTTTATGAGAGTATGCGTCAGTGATTTAAGAGAATTGAAAGGAGATTTGAAAAGTTGTTGTAAATGGAGTGGGTTTCTTATTTTTTTTCTGAGTGTGTAATTAGACCAGCGAACGTATCAAATCATATTTGCTACCATGGACGATATCTTACTGAAGAGTACAATTACAGTTACAAAGCAGATAATAGCCGATCCAAAAGTATTATTCTGTAATAAGAACACAGACATACTAACACCGGACAAAAGCAACGTACCTCTTTTTTTTTAACTTCAGGTACAACTCCAGTGAATTGAAAACGAGCAATGTTAACACTTCAGAACAAAATCCGTTTAGTTGCACTTTTCCAGATTCTGCAGACTTCCAGGATATTTCAGATGAATATATTCAAATTAGGGTAAGTATCATGTTATAGCCCCTGATGAATCAAACGCCTCACTGACAATTCTCTATTTTGGTTTTACTTAGACATAATTATACTAGCATGGTATTTTGTTAGTTTGATTAGTGAATTTGACTCAATATTACATTAGTGATGATAAACATTGACAATATGTGCCTTTCTAATTTTGTCCCTGGATCTTCCCCTCTTAATTATTCATAAATGCCAATGTGCAGCATTGTTATAATTTCATTCATGCTACCAGTGTGTGGTACTGTGTGAGAGTATAAATTAAGGGGACGGAACTGTAGACATTCTGACCCCAATATCTAACAACAACATTGGCGCGTTTTTAAGGAGGTACCTGGATAATGATCAGGACTACATAAGCTCCAAACCGAAAGCAGAAACAAACTTGTGGAGTAGTCAGGAGTATTTCTGATCTTCTCCTTTACGGGTACAAATCCGAGATACAGTTAGTAATAAGGTGGGCAAAACAACAGCGCTTGGCAAGCTGCAAAATAGCGCCCTTACATATCTAGAAATCTTTATCATGTGACATTTATGCTCATCTTTTAGTTTCAGCATCATTGTTCTCTATAATGTTGGCTGATGCTTCTTCTGCATTATATTCTATATTCTTAATTCATGTTTGCAATGTTAATTTATTGTCTTCTCTGATTACCAAACAATCGTGTTCAATGCAATTTGCTCCATTGATCAACATGTAATTTTATGAGTGTTTGTTCTCTGTGCTTTAATTAATGTCTTGTACGAGGTGTTAGCAAATGTTACAAACCTGCGTGGTTTCATTTTTGCCTTTGGTTTCTCATCTTTTTTTACATGTTGCAGGTGGCAATAGCTTCAAACATAGCCCTCTCCATGGACAGAGCTTCACAAACTAAATCACAGGGTAATTCAATGTTAATAACCCTGTGAATTAGTCTGCTTATTCGCAAAGGGAGTAGTGAAACAGTAGCCGAGCTGGCTTCTCATGCTACTGGCTGGGACCCAGTGTCTGTGGATTCGGCAAGAAGTCCACTGATGCAGGATCCAGTCCACTGATACAGGACGCTGATTGTATGTGTAGAACTGCATAGCCAGGAGAAGGGGCAGTCCTGGGATCATCAGTATTGAAGATTTTCTCTTCATTCTGGAATCTAAATCCTCATAGCCCTGTCCCACGTTACGAGTTCATTCCAAGAGCTCTCCCGAGTTTAAAAAAAAAATCAAACTCATGGTAAGCACGGAGAATGAACGTAGCGGGCACGTCGGAGCTCGGGGAAGTCTCTTAGCGGCTCGTAACGCTAACGGCAGGTACTTGGGAAGACTCGCTAACGTCAGGTAAGCACGGGAAGACTCGTGAAGATTTTTCAACGTTGAAAAATGTCCACGAGTGCCCCAAGTAACGACGAGCGGCCATTATCGTAAGTTTCCGAGTTCGAATCAGGGCAAACTCGGGAGAGCTCTTGGAATGAACTCGTACCGTGGGACAGTGCTCTTCAATGCTCTGGAATAAGGCAGGTGGTAATTAAGAGAATCAGAGCAGTGTCGTTGTAATTGGGAGTTCAACTTCCACCATCCTATTCCATCAGTTCTAATGTGAAAATATTTACTTCCAATTTAAAAGTTTAGCATCCATGCTGTGAAGTCCAGTACCTTAGGACTTGATTTGAACAAGTGTGACGTAATGCATTTTGGGATATCAAATACATGAGGGAAGTTTACAGTAAATGGCAGAACCATTTGGAGCATTGATGTACAGAGGGATGATAAGGTGCAAGTACTTAGCTGTGTACATGGATAGGGTGGTAAAGAAGGCACATGGCTTGCTTGCTTTCATAAAAGTATAAAAGTCATGTGGCATCGGTACAAACATTTGGTTGAGCCATGTTTGGAGCTTTGTCTGCATTTATGGTCACTACACTACAGGAAGGATGTGCAGTTTACCAGGATGTTGCCTGGATTGTAGTATATTAGCTATAGCGAGAGCTTGGACAAACTTGTTTTCTCTGGATCTTCGGAGGCAGAGGGGTGACCTGATACAAGTATCATACAGGATGAGAGGCATAGATTAGGTAGGTTTTTAGGAAGAATTGTATCCCAAAATAGCAGAGAGCATTGGTTTAAGATGAGAGGGGGACATGTAAAAGGATACATGCAGAGCAAAACATTATACAGACAGTGTTGAGAGACCAGCATGCACTGCCGGGTGAGATAGATGTCGCAGATATGCAAGCGGCTTTTAAAAAGCATCTGTTTAAGAAAGAACTTCAGATGCTGGAAAAATCGAAGATAGACAAAAATGCTGGAGAAACTCAGCAGGTGAGGCAGCATCTACAGAGCGAAGGAATAGGTGACGTTTCGGGTTGAGACTCAGTCTGAAGAAGGGTCTCAACCCAAAACGTCACCTATTCCTTCGCTCCGTAGATGCTGCCTCACCCGCTGAGCTTCTCCAGCATTTTTGTCTACCTTTAAAAAGCATCTAGATAGACTCATGAACAAGTAGGGAATAGAGGAATACAAACATGCAGTCTGGTGTGATTATTTAAAAATGGCATCATGAACAATGTAGACATAATCGCCAAATTGACCTGTTCCTGTACTTTGCTGTTCCATGTTATTCGAATTTCACTCTACCTTAATTGGCACATGTGACAATAAACCGACCTTGAAACCTATGTTCTATTATAGACAATATGCTAGTTAGAAGTCCTTAGTTACAAATTGAAATATTTATCCTCTTAAAGAGGACCTGATTATCATTTCCCTACAATGTTCTTCCTCTTCATCAGTCTATATCCAATAGTTGCACATGTGTAAACCTGCAAGGCATTTTTAATCCTGGCTCCCTCTGCTTGTGTTTGTCCTCTCCCACCTCTGTAATGCTGATTCACCTCTTCTCCTTATAGGATGATCGCTCACTGGTGCATTTCCTTTCCCCCATGCTTACACTGCAGAATATAAACAAGTCTCTGTCCTTCATTCATATAATACAAGTCAGGCCGTGTTTGACGTCATATGCAGATGCACAGTGGAGTCCAGGTACAATGACATTCTTGCTTGGAGCAGCCGCACAGGCCCATAGACCCAGACAACACACAACCACATACATTACACAAGATACACAAGTCCTTCAAGATACTTATTACAAGGAACAAGATGGCAATAAAAAGTGCAAAACACAATTAGAAAAACAAGTCCATTGGATTGCAAAAGGTGCTGGGAAGTGTTCTGTTGCCAAGGATTAGGGTTGTGTCGGTTTTATTTTATAGACATTTGTACACATTTATTCTAAAATTCTAAGTGTTTTTCATATTATAAGAACAAGCAAATATCTATGATCCATTGATATTTCAGAGTAAGAATTACTGAGTTTATCTTATATTCACATCTGATAGTTACAAAATCTGTCACTAATTAAATAAGTGGGATTTGGGCAGCAGTGAGATGTGATCGTTCCTAATGTCAGACCTTTTAATTTGTTCACAAGCAATATTAAGTTATGGAAAACAATGTATGGAAATATTTACTATATTATCGCCGATGGTGGGGCCTCGGCAACGGTGGGGTCTTGGCGGCAACGTGAGCCTCGGCGGTGGTGGGGCCTCCGGCAGCAACAGGAACTTTGGCGGTGATGGGGCCTTGACGACAATGTGAGCCTCGGCAGCAGTGGGAGCCTCGGCGGCAATGGAAACTTCGGTGGCGGTGGGGCCTCGTGATTGACCCACGATCAGTGATTGATGAGCGTGACGGGAGGAGGGGAAGACAATGGGGACCCGGCGTGGGGGGGGGGCCGCCGGTGTGAGGGATGGTGGGAGAACAAAGGGGGATTCGAATCCTCTGAGGGGGGGGACACACTCTACTTTTAGAATCCTCTGCCCAGGGGATGTTCGTTTGTTCCGGTACACACCAGCCAGCCAACAGTTGCTTTTTTTTTTCTTTTCGATTTCACTTTTAATTTCACGTTTTCGTGTACCTTGTGGGCTGTTATTGTCGGCACACCAATTTCTCTCCAAGTATGAATAAAGTTCTATCATATTGTATCGTTTCAATGATTTCCATAGCTCCATCTGTTTATCACTCACATATAAAGGTTGTAATTAAGTTGGTGAAATAATATACTAATAAGGAATTTCTCACTTGGGTTTTTATCCCTTTTTTTACCTGCATCTTTTAGATGGTGAATTATAGAGAAAACCCTTTAATCTGGCTCGAGCAAAGTAATGTCAGCGGACCAATGACCAATATATCTTTGTCTTCAAATGGAAGTGAAGTAAAGATTGAGAATTTATCCGAAACCTTTGAGGTAAATATATCATATCGCTCAGTTCTCCCTGCCCTGACTCTCAATCTGAAGAAGGGTCTCAACCCAAAACGTCACCTGTTCCTTTTCTCCAGAGATGCTGCCTGACCCGCGGAGTTACTCCAGCTTTTTGTGTCTACCTTAATTAATAAGGAAGATGTGTTTGTGTAAATTGCAAACTGTCTCCCCCTGTTTATATGTGAACTATTTTGAGATTAATTGCCTCAAATTTAATGCCAATTTTCTTTTTCTCTTAAGATTATACTTCCCAGACCCAATGCAACGCAGTCTTTCTCAGATACATCTACCACATTTACAAACCCGATCTTACAAGGGTTCCATGTAACAGATACTGAGTCAACGTTAGTTATCTCCGTAGCGACTGAACCAGTTACTTCAGTGCAACTATATCTTGGGTATGAATACAAACCCAATGAGACGCTGTATGACTTTGAAACAAGCTTCTTTCCAGAAAATGACAGTGAAGGTAACGTGATGCTATTTTAATTTGTTACCCTGAAAACTGAATATAAATATCATCAGGTTATGAGTAAAGTTTCATTGGTAATTGAGACTAAGTACAGTATTTATAGAAACATAGAAACATAGAAATTAGGTGCAGGAGTAGGCCATTCGGCCCTTCGAGCCTGCACCGCCATTCAATATGATCATGGCTGATCATCCAACTCAGTATCCCGTACCTGCCTTCTCTCCATACCCCCTGATCCCCTTAGCCAGAAGGGCCACATCTAACTCCCTCTTAAATATAGCCAATGAACTGGCCTCAACTACCCTCTGTAGCAGAGAGTTCCAGAGATTCACCACTCTGTGTGTGAAAAAAGTTCTTCTCATCTTGGTTTTAAAAGATTTCCCCCTTATCCTTAAGCTGTGACCCCTTGTCCTGGACTTCCCCAACATCGGGAACAATCTTCCTGCATCTAGCCTGTCCAACCCCTTAAGAATTTTGTAAGTTTCTATAAGATCCCCTCTCAATCTCCTAAATTCTAGGGAGTATAAACCAAGTCTATCCAGTCTTTCCTCATAAGACAGTCCTGACATCCCAGGAATCAGTCTGGTGAACCGTCTCTGCACTCCCTCTATGGCAATAATGTCCTTCCTCCGATTTTGGAGACCAAAACTGTACGCAATACTCCAGGTGTGGTCTCACCAAGACCCTGTACAACTGCAGTAGAACCTCCCTGCTCCTATACTCAAATCCTTTTGCAATGAAAGCTAACATACCATTCACTTTCTTTACTGCCTGCTGCACGTGCATGCCTACCTTCAATGACTGGTGTACCATGACACCCAGGTCTCGCTGCATCTCCCCCTTTCCCAATCTGCCACCAGTTTATGTCAAGCAAATTTAAGTAAATAAATAACTGAACCATGAATG
Organism: Leucoraja erinaceus; assembly: GCF_028641065.1. Lineage (NCBI taxonomy): Eukaryota > Metazoa > Chordata > Chondrichthyes > Rajiformes > Rajidae > Leucoraja > Leucoraja erinaceus. The sequence goes on from NC_073393.1 coordinate 37,994,864, forward strand.
GGAGAGGAGAGAGAACATAATAGAGGAGGGGTGGGGAGGGGGAAAAGGGGAACAAGGGAAGAAGAGAGGGCTGGTATAGGAATAGAAGAAAGCCAAAGTCACACAAGGATAGGTGCAAGAAACAGGAATGTAGAGAGGGATATCATTGTCTTATGGAAATTGAGAACTGGGATTGGGGTTGGAGAAATGGAGGGAGGAGATGATGAAGAAGACTGGAGGAGGTGGATGTGGATAAAGAGATGGTAAGACAGGAGGGAGGGTCTGTGTAGGATAACTACTGAGGGGTAAGCTGTTTTGAAGGTACGTATTAAATCACTGCTGGTTAGTGGTGGGTTAAGCTGCGTGAGGCATAACGAAAGTCAGAGTCGTATTCCCAAAATGGCGGAGGTTCCGCTCTGTTGCATTCTGCACGTCAGTCCATTGGATTTTGCAGGAGTGGTTTATCTTGGCCTTCTACGATCTTTGGCAAGGGATGTGGAATATCAATAGATCAGAAATAGGAGGCAGCTTGTTCTCAGTACGATTTATAAATTACGTTGTTTATAATCCCCCAATGATCAGTGAACTTTTGTCACTTCATCCTGTGATTCACAATAAAACCTCCGTATAATTCCCCTTCCCATTCCCACACTGACCTTTCTGTCCTAGGCCTCCTCTACTGTCAGAGTGAGGCTAAATGCAAATTGGATGAACAGCACCTCATATTTTGTTTGGGCAGTGCTATGAATATTGAGTTCTCTAACTTCGTAACCGTTGCATCCCCTCCCTCTCCATCCCTCCCCCATGCAAGTCGTAGTCGCTTCAAGGTCTTGTTGAATCTCATTGTCTGTACTCGTTTTCACCTAACAAACCGCTAACAATTCAGACTGAAGAAGGGTTTTGGCCCGATACGTTACCTATTTCCTTCGCTCCATAGATGCTGCTGCACCCGCTGAGTTTCTCCAGCATTTTTGTCTACCTTCGATTTTCCAGCATCTGCAGTTCTTTCTTGATCAAACAGCTAACAATGGCCTGTTTCCTTTGTCATCGTTACTTTTTGCATATCTTTCATTCAGTTGTTCTATATCTCTCTATATCACCGTTTATATCTCACGTTTCCCATTCCCCTAACTCTCAGTCTGAAGGAGGTTCTTGACCTGAAACGTCATGTATTCCTTTTCTTCAGAGATGCTGTCTGATCCGCTGAGTCACTCCAGCTTTCTGTGTCTTTCTTCGGTTTAAACCAGCATCTGCAGTTCCTTCCTACACACTCCGTAGGTTGGTCAGAAAGCATTGCCACTGCTCAATGTTTGAGATGTTCATTACAAAGGAGGAAAAAACTAAAATCTAGTCTGAAAGGGATGAGGAACTCTGGCTGAAATGTTTCAAATATAAGAATGGAACATAATGGGAAACTTTTGAACAAAGGGACTTTGAAGCAGAGACTTTATTAACTTTTTATTTCAAATACCATGTATATTTTCACAGCAGTTCAACATAAACTATCACAAACCTTCTGAAACATTTTTCTTGGAAAGATTGAACAGAAAGTTTGAGTTTGCTCTCCTTACAAACATAGAAAATGTTAACAGGGGATTTAACGGGGACGTTTAAAATCATGGGAGATTTTATTCCAGTCGATAGGAAGAAAATGTTGATGTTGGTGGGGCTATTGATAATCAAAGAAATTAGATTTAAGATTATTGGGGGGAAATAATCAACAGGAAGATGAAATCATCACTTTAGGAACGATTTTCATTTTGCCTTATAACATCTCAAAAATTGAGATATGACATTGGGATTATTTTATAAATAGTGAGATGTGATCATCTCGAATAGATTGCCTGGAAGTGTAGTACAAATAGATTAAATTGTAATGGCTTAAACAAATGGGATGAATGCAGTTTTACACTGAAGGGGGACTGGGTTTCTGTTCAGTTCAGTTTAGTTTATTGTCACATGTCCCGAGGTACAGTGAAAAGCTTTTGTTGTGTGCTAACCAGCCAGCGGAAAGCCAATACATGATTACAAGGAAGGTTTAAGTTTGAGTATAGAAGTTGGGATGTAATGTTAAAATTGTACAAGGCATTGGTGAGACCAATTCTGGAGTATGGTGTACAATTTTGGTCGCCTCATTATAGGAAGGATGTCAACAAAATAGAGAGAGTACAGAGGAGATTTACTAGAATGTTGCCTGGGTTTCAGCAACTAAGTTACAGAGAAAGGTTGAACAAGTTAGGGCTTTATTCTTTGGAGCGCAGAAGGTTAAGGGGGGACTTGATAGAGGTTTTTAAAATGATGAGAGGGATAGACAGAGTTGACGTGGATAAGCTTTTCCCACTGAGAGTAGGGAAGATTCAAACAAGGGGACATGACATGAGAATTAAGGGACTGAAGTTTAGGGGTAACATGAGGGGGAACTTCTTTACTCAGAGAGTGGTAGCTGTGTGGAATGAGCTTCCAGTGAAGGTGGTGGAGGCAGGTTCGTTTTTATCATTTAAAAATAAATTGGATAATTATATGGATGGGAAGGGAATGGAGGGTTATGGTCTGAGCGCAGGTATATGGGACTAGGGGAGATTATGTGTTCAGCACGGACTAGAAGGGTCGAGATGGCCTGTTTCCGTGCTGTAATTGTTATATGGTTATATGGTTTAATTGGGAAAACTCTGTGAAAAATCTAGCACAGGCACAATGGCTGCTGCCACTGGAGTTCTAAAGGGCCCAGTGCTCAGTCCTTTACTTTTTGAAATATCTATAAATTATTTATATTTAAGAGTAAGGGGCATATAAAAGGAGTTGCAGATGATGTAAAAGTAGGTTCATTGATTTTCAGTGAGGATCTGTTTCTATATTGTAAGATTCTATGATACCTTCAGTTGAATCATATGTAAATTTCTCAGTAAGCCCTCTTCTCAAATGAGTTTGTATATTGTAATTTTACCAATGAACAAGAAGTGGAATATTGATACTTTATTTACCTCTTTCCAGCCAACATCTCCAGTTGGGTCATTCATCCTGAAATGTTAATGGGAAGGAATGGAACTTATTACTTGACAGCCAAGCCTCTCCTGAAGGCAAATGTGTCTGAGGTCAACGCTACAACTTTTACCATAACCACCTTCAATGCTAAGTGCTTGTATTGGGATGAAGTGCAGCATTTTTGGTCAACGCAAGGATGTAAGGTGAGATGAGTGGAAGATGGGAGCTTTTTAAAGGGGAGCGAGTAAGAGTTGAAGGCCACCGTGTTCCAGGAGGGGAAAGGAAAAGGCAATGAGATTAAGGAATCTTGGATGACAAAGGATATTGGAAAAAGAGTAAACATATGGCAGATATAGACAACTGAGATCAAGGACTAATCCCTCCCTATACCAGGTGTACACTCGCTCCATCCCCGAACTCTATCTCCACTAAAAGTACGTGTTGTGAATTTGTGGGATTCCCTGCCACAGAGGGCAGTGGAGGCCAAATCACTGGATGGATTAAGAGAGAGTTAGATAGAGCTCTAGGGGCTAGTGGAATCAAGGGATATGGGGAGAAGGCAGGCACGGGTTATTGATTGGGGACGATCAGCCATGATCACACTGAATGTCGGTGCTGGATCGAAGGGCCGAATGGCCTCCTCCTGCACCTATTTTCTATGTTTCTATGTTTACGTCGAACAATCCTTGTTCTTGGCGTACACCGGCTCCATCCTGGAACTCTATCCCCGCTAAACATTCTACATTTCCCTTGAGCTTCATACCCTTTGATCTCCCGTTTTCACACCTTACCCTTCCATATCTTTGGGTCTCAGTCTCCCCAGACTCTCAGTCTGTAGAAGGGTCTCGATCTGAAATGTCACCCATTCCTTCTCTCCAGAGATGCTGCCTGACCCGCTGAGATACTCCAGCATTTTGTGTCTACCGTCGATGTAGAGCATCGTTGGCAGTAACTTCCCACACATGCGATCGAGGAAGTTTCTTGAAGAATACTGAGTGTGTAGGAGATAACTTAATATATTAGGAGAATAAAATGGGGCCATGAAATACTCTGGGCAAGTAAACTAAGGAGAAACACAATATTGTGTAAATATATCAGGAGCAGGACATTAGTCAGGGAAAGAACTGTCCCCATAGGGAACAAAAGTGTAAACTATATTTATAAAATTCTGAAAGGTATTGATAGGGTAGACCTGTGCTTCTTAAACTGGTGAATGAAATTATTTTGGGGTGAATGAAACTAGAGGGATGAATGATGGGTGAATGACTTAATTTATTCAGATATTTATATATATTTTTCTATACTTAAAAAAGGCATTGCTATTAAAGTGGTTAGTAGTGGGGGAGAGAGAAGGGTGTGGGGGAGGGGGTGTGTGTGGGCGGGAAGCGTGTTTGGGTGAGGGGGGGTGTTGGGGGGGGGGGGTGTGGGGATAATGGGGGAGGGGGTGTGTGTGGTGGGGGGGGGGGGGGGGGGGGGGGGGGTGGGGGGGGGGGGGGGGGGGGGGGGGGTGGAGGGGAGTGTGTGGGGGGGGGGGGTGTGGGGGAGGGGGGGTGTGGGGGAGGGGGGGTGTGGGGGAGGTGGGCTGTGGGGAGAGGGGGGTGTGTGGGGGAGGTGGGCTGTGGGGGAGGGGGGGTGTTTTGGGGGAGGGGTGTGTGTGGGGGAGGATGGGGTGTGGGGGAGGGGGGAGGGGTGTGAGTGTGGGGGGGGAGGGGTGTGTGTGTGGGGGGGGGAGGAGTGTGTGGGGGGGGTGAGTGGGTGTTGGGGGAGGGGAGTGAGTGTGTGGGGGGGGGTGGTGTGTGGGGGGGGGGTGTGTGTGGGAGGGGGGTGTGTGTGGGGGAGGGTGTGTGTGTGGGGGTGAGTGTGTGTGTTTGTGGGTGTTGGTGTGGGGGGGGGGGGGGGGGGGGTGTGTGTGTGGGGGGAGGGGGTGTGTGTGGGGGAGGGGTGTGTGTGGGGGAGGGGGGGTGTGTGGGGGTGTGTGGGGGGAGGGGTGTGTGTGGGGGGGGGGGTGTTGTGTATGGGGGGAGGGGGGGTGGGTGGGGGAGGGGGGGGTTTTGTGGGGTGGGGGAGGGGGGGTGGGTGGGTGGTGAGTGGGGGGGGGGGAATGTGTGTGGAGGGGGGGGAGTGGGGGGGGGGGGGGTGGGGGGGGGGGGGGTGGGGCGCGGGGGTGTGTGTGGGCGAAGCATCAACAGATACTTGCGTTTTCACTTATACTTCATCACCCATGCAATTTGCTCACATTTCCTTTGCACTCACTCTGGCTTCCTTCCTGTAGTTTTCTGACCAGAACTGTAAATGTGCTCTAATTTTTAAACTGCTGTTTCTTGGCCCATCTGCTTGCAAAGGTATGCCTTCTTCACCTCTTTTTCTACCCTCAGAAATTTGTGGAGATGCCTTCAAAATCCTTTGTTCCCTATAACTTCTCAATATATTCCTATTAATATTGATTGCCTTCCTTAATTATATTCCTTCATTCTTTACTAGATGGGATGTCATTTGCCACTTCTGTGGCTAGCTAACCGTCAAATGATGTTTTCTGCAGCCTAGAACTTCCTTCCTCACTATGAACTGCACTGCCAATTTAATATCATCTACAAACTTCCTAATTAGTCAATGAAGTCCAAACCAATTCTACATTCTATGGAAAGCCATCTCCTTGTTCACCTTTTATGGGTCCTCATCACAATTCACCCATTTACAGATGTTGTAATTCCATCGCTTACTGGGCCATTCTCATTTACCATTCATCACATTCCCAAGCCTACTTCAAAGTCATTCCCTTCAGCTCTCTCCTCTTCATTAGAACTGTGCTCTAATGAGGATCTGTTTTTGAGATAGTCCTCATTAATGGATGAAGACTGAGTGAGACATTAGTCACGATGGGACCAATGACAGAATATCCAGAATGGTGTATTTCAGGTAGTTGTTGAATTTGGCTCTCGGGGTTTGTTGGGTAAATTTCTACTGTACTTCATCTTTCATATTGAACATAGAATGATTCACATTCAAATTGATTTCATCCCTGCAGGTGGGCCCAAGAACAAACCCAGAAAGGATCCAGTGCCTCTGCAATCACTTCAGTTTATTTGCGACCTCTTTCATTGTTTTGCCCAATACAGTGGATATCACAGAAACAGTAGAATTGTTTTCTAAGGTCAAAGACAACTCTGTGGTTGTCTCATTATTGGCTGCTGTAGTTGGAGTGTACATCATCTTAGTTATATGGGCTCGGGCAAAGGACAGGCAGGATTTAGTGAAGGTAAGAGGGTTCTGTCACTTCAATACTCTGTCTATTATTTACTACTGAGGTTAAGTGAAACATTACAATTACAAGGCGTATTCATGAACTTGTACTGACATTTTTCAAAATACATTGAATTCAAATAATATGAGACAGCTGAAGAACTTAAATGGAAGTGATGTCATATTGTTGAAAAAATGCAAAAGTTAAATTTCGTATTAAGTTGGCATTGCAGAATAGTTTGATGTTAACAGTCACGGTGGCACAGCGGTAGAGTTGCTGCCTTGCAGCGAATGCAGCCGGGTTCGATCTCGATTACGGGTGCTGTCTGTACGGAGTATGTACATTCTTCCCGTGACCTGCGTGGGTTTTCTCCGAGATCTTCGGTTTCCTCCCACATTCCAAAGATGTACAGGCTTGTAGGTTAATTGGCTTGGTAAATGTAAAAATTGTCCCTAGTGGGTGTAGGATAGTGTTAATGTGTGGGGATCACTTGTCAGCGTGGACCCAGTGGGCCGAAGGGCCGGTTTCTCTGCTGTATCTCTAAACTAAACTAAACTGGAATTCAACATCATTGTGATCTGAACGTGAATATTTACAAATCAGATCAATTTTGTACAAGAACATAACATTGAACAGAATATTGGATAGAAGACCAACGCATCATTTGGTGGTTATATTCTAGTCTCCTGTTCAATTACCCCAATTATATGGGATGGATTCTACCTGACGTTGAACATTTGGAAATCCTTATCGACTTATTACCTTGCACTTCCCTTGTTCTTGCTTATTGTTCCTTTCAATCACCTGATGCATCTAGTTCTTGGTTCACCTGGTGCAGAATCCAAGAGCAGATTAATCAAAACATTAGAGCTGGGGAACTCCAGCAATGCTCCTCCGTACAGACGATATGAGGACTCTTGTCCTGGAAGGGATCAGCCATGATCACAATGAATGGCGCTGCTGGCTCGAAGGGCCGAATGACCTCCTCCTGCACCTATTCTCTAGTGTTTCTATGAAGCCAGGCATTTTGCAACAGAACTAAGTCATTAGGATCAGGATTTCGGCATTTGAATAGCAGATAAGAAACTTGCAGACACTTGTTTAGGTGAATGGCAGCAGTTTTCTGCAGAACCACAACAAAAACATGGAAAAGTCCAAATGTCTGGTGTGCCAACACTTATTTGATATCAAAGCTGGGGTAAAAAAAAACTTTTGAAGATTTGCAAACCACCACTCATTTTTATAATTCTTCAACGGCACATCCTGGCAATGTCTAAAAGTGCGATGTTTTTTATTTACACTTAAAAATTTATTACTTAATTCTTTATGAGCCGGGGGTCATTTCAATGTGCCTTTCCAGTGCTACACACCAGAGTTGAGTTAAGTGTTCACTGGAACTTCCGAGCTTCCAAAAGTTCCCATGTTTCCTTCATTTCCCTTTTAGTGAAGTTTTGCACTTTCATTTTCTCAGGGAAACATCGAAGGACATAGTATTGAAATGTTTATGAATATGCGTCATCGATGAACTCGTATCTTATTTTTAGCGATAAGAAATTATCCTGAACAATAATCGGGTCGGCTGCTCCTGCAGAATCTTAAAATAATCTGCTGCATAAAAAAAGTATAATTTTACCTGTGAATCTACACCCCAACGTTGATGTTTGTAAACATTCAATAGCCTTTCCTTAATTTTTGTTTCTTCCTTAAAGGTGAAAAAAACTCTTCTTGCGGATAATGACCCATTTGCCAAATACTTTTACTTGGTGAAAGTCTTCACTGGGCATCGAAGAGGAGCAGGAACTACATCTAAGGTTGGGAAAAATATTTTGAATGGTGCGAAAATAGAACTAAATTGAAATGTTAAAATAGCATTGTTCCAAAAAATCTACAAATATAGAGAGGATAAAGTCATTAAGAGTTGCAGGTAAGAACAGGAGAATAATATATTTTTCATAAATTACAATTAAGATGAAGTTTCTAATTACTCTTCGGATATTGTTGTGGGAGGTAAGATTACACTTATTGACCATCTTTACCAAAGATGCAGACTTTGATCGGGATAATATTTAGCAGGAAAACTTTATAGATTGAAATGTAGTTGATGGGAATATGGCTTAAACAAGGTCACAGATGGATGTGTGCAATAACATTCAGTAGTGCGTGAAAAAGATCAGCTATAGGGGAAGAAAACCCACGATGATGTGAACATTAGCATCCAGTGGCCTTAATAGCCCAGATGACACAATAGTTCTTCTGTCAACATTGCTACGTTAATTGTTTGCCACCATATCACCTTATCACCATATTCAAACAGTTACTTCTTTTGAATCCTATCTAAATATCATCTGAATTTTTAAGACCCAGCTGGAAAGTCGGCCTCTGCTGAGTCGACAGATGGGGATTTAGTAGTAATAAATACTTGTATACTTTCACAGGTAGTAATAACACTCTATGGTTCAGCCGGCTGCAGTGACTCCCATCATTTATTTGACCCAAAGAAACCAGTATTTCAGCAAAGTTCAGAAGATGAATTTCTTCTTGCTACCCCCTTTCCGCTGGGAGACCTCACCAGCATCAGACTGTGGCATAATAATTCCGGATCCAGCTCATCCTGGTAAGTCCCAGTCATTGAATCTTACTATAGTACTTTCCCAATCCCAAACAGCGCACGTTTCATGTATGATCAATGCCTTTTGACAGCATTTAATCTGACAAAGCATAACTTGCAAAATAACTCTCGAATGTTTAGACTCTAGAATGTGCTGCTTTTAACATCTCTCTAATTACAGGTACATTAATTACGTAATTATACAAGACCCCGAAACAGAACAGCGATGGCTTTTCTTCTGCAATTGCTGGTTGGCAGTTGACTTTGGAGAGTTTAGTCTTGACAAAGTTTTCCCTGTTGCTTCCGAGGCAGAAATGAAAGACTTCCGGTAAATTCTATATGAATAATTTGGCTCGTTTTATTCTTGGTTGAGTTTATTTTGTTTACTTTGTTGTAACAGTGGCAATATATGAGAGTTTGAGACAGTTGCCGAGTAATAATGAACTCGACTCACCTCAGACTTGTGAGCAAATAGCATTTGATTTCAACTAGAGTAGTATTGACAGTTTATTTTTCATTAATGAAGTGCATGAAATCTTAGCATGAAATTTAAAATATTTAGTTGTTAAATTTAAATCAACCAATATTCTGATGGCCAATCCCCATCCTGAACTAAATCCTGTTTACACTTCATCCCAATCATCATTGGTCTACAAACATCCTGCAATATTTAGACATTTGCTCTCTTCATAAATTCCTCCAGCCCTTCCATAATCTCTCCTGCGGAAATTTGGCAGAATGAAGAAGTTCCTATCCCATTGTGTTCAAGACAACATTTTGGTTTTCCTGGTTAAATCGCAAGTCCGGGCCAGAAACTATCCATGACTTCCCATTCCCAAATATTGATGAACTGTTTTCTAAGTTGGATGCACCAATAACAAAGCCACACTTCTAGTCCAGCTTGGGATGATTGCTGGAACAATCAGGTCTAATGTTTGTCACAAGCAGACCAAGCTTTCTTAGTAGCACCTGTTTAGCACTGCATGGTTTAAAAAGGCCTTGGTGCTCTGATCCTAACTGAGTGTTGGGATTCTACACAGACCGGTTCTGACCCCCATCTCTTCTCACCCCAGTGTCCCACCAAAGTCCCCACCTCTCTAACAAGGGACTCCTTGTGCCCTCAACCTTATGAGCCAGGCTGCACCCCATTTACAAATCCAAGGAGCCGCTGACTGATCTCCTGCAACCTTCCCACATCCACACAATGCAGTGATGGTTGCTTTATCTCAACCCCTCCACACCACACACAGGTAACAGTTTTACCCTACATGAGCTCGACAATAGCCTTACCTACCACCACTTTAACCCTCCAACGTACTGACCACCCACCACCCAACCCCCCCTTCACCCATGATTAGCAATGACATGGCCCATCGCCATCTATCAATGATAATGGGCCCTTCTGACCAACAACGACAGTCCTCCCCAATGATCCTCAGAATCAGATCCTGACATATGATATCCTTTGCAGCATGGCGCATAAGGAAGAGGAATTCCTTGTGTCAGGCTGATTCAGTAGTGCTCAATGGTACTACAATTCTTCACAAACTCATCAGGAAGGCCGGCTCTGGCCTGGGGGTGCAGTTGGATTCAGTGGGGGGTGGTCTTGGAGGGGAGGATGCTCCTCAAACTGCGGAGCATCTTGGACAATACAGCTGGACATGACACACTGGTCAACCTGAGGAGTACCTTCAGCAACAGGTGCAGGAAAGAACTGCAGATGCTGGTTTAAATCGAAGGTAGACACAAAATGCTGGAGTAACTCAGCGGGACAGGCAGCATGTCTTCTGGGCTGGAATGGGTGACGTTTTGGGTCGAGACCCTTTTGCAGACTGGTAAGTCTGAAGTAGGGTCTTGACCCGAAACATCACCCATTCCTCTCCAGAGATGCTGCCTGTCCTGCTGAGTTACTCCAGCATTGTGTGTCTACCTTCAGCAACAGACTAGTTCCACCAAGATGCAGTACAGAATGCCACAGGAGATTATTTTTCCCTGTGGCTATCAAACTGTACATCTCATCCCCCTTCTGTTGTGGGCTAGACTGACTCACCTCCCCAATGTCTGCACATCCTCAATCCTTTCCACTCGTCGCTTTAATTTCATGTGTCATGTATCTTGAGTCAGCAGATCAATTTCCCTCCTGGGATAAATAAAGTTATATTGTATCATAAGAAACCAATGACCAAAATGCTCACTGCACAGCAACTAACTAGTGCCCCCTGCTGGAACTGAAGAATCTATTCCGAATATTCTGGCCTCAGAATTTCCATTTTCCCTTGATCTATGAAGTTATTTATCTTCAACCTCCTCAGCTCCAACCTCCATCATTCCTCATCTTTTACAGCTTCATTGCAAATCCTTCTCCAAGTTCTTCTACGATCAAACTTTTAGCCATTTTCCTTAAAATAATTTATTTGTTTGTTAAGGTGGACAAAAATGCTGGAGAAACTCAGCAGGTGAGGCAGCATCTATGGAGCGAAGGAAATGGGCGACGTTTCGGGTCGAGACCCTTCTTCACACCCCAACTCTATTTGTTTGTTAATGTCTTTTTCTCAATATACCACTGATATGCCCTGGGTATCTTTCTACACGGAGGGTGCTCTATAAATCAAGGTCCTTGTGATCCTGTGGCCTCAATCAGCTGGATCAAAGTTGTTTGCAGTTTAATGTGTGACTATGTTTGAATTACTTCAACTTCACTAAATATGGAACTATACTGTATCTTGTTTACTGTATTATCTTAAGCCTGCTTTGAAAGGCATACAGATTCAGGTTCTCATTCCAACATGGTCTTCTCCCAATTCTGTTAGTCCTTGCTGTCTCCTCCCCTTCCTCAGCTCCCCTGCTGTCTCCTCCCACCCTCCAGCCTTCCGGCTACTCCTCCTTTTCCCTTTCTTGTCCCCCCCCCACCCCCACCCCTGATCAGTCTGAAGAAGGGTTTCGGCCCGAAACGTTGCCTATTTCCTTCGCTCCATAGATGCTGCTGCACCCGCTGAGTTTCTCCAGCTTTTCTGTGTAACCTGGTTTTATCAAATGTGTTTTCTATTCCTCAAAATGCTATCAATATCATCTTAATAGGACACTTCAGTTCAGAAGCACTGACAATATCATAGACAATAGACAATTTATCGAGCATCGCGTTTAAAATGCTATGTAGGTTCAGACAGAAGAGAACTTTCCTTTCATGGGATTAAACTGACACCGAAAGGTGTGCCAACGCAATGCAATGTGAGAGTTCCAAAAATGTGCTTGTTGGAAGTGCAGAGCAAGGCTTTCATTATATTTAAATAGAAAAGAATGGCTGGCGCTCTGAGTTGCTGATGCAAATACATCGATAGATGCTCCTGAACACATCATCAGTGATGTAACCTGGGGTCAATGGGTGTTTCGGGTCTTTCAACATCAGACACCCTCACCCAGTCGACCCAGCCGTGGTTGATCAGACCACGACTTGTGTTCAGGTGGCATACACAAGTCGTGATCTGATCAACTAGCCTGATGAAAATAGTAAACCATTAGGGAAGAAAGACTGGCATCAGTAAGGCCTTTCATGATCTCTGGATGTCTGAAACTATTGTGCATTAGATTCATCTTTGTTCTAACGTGAGATCATTTAGAACGATTCCCTGATGGTTATGTAGTTCCAACCTTTTATAGAATATTTGCACCCTATCCTGTTTCTAATAATTTATATGAGTCAATCCACAAAAATAATCATAATAGCAACTTTATAATGGAATCTAGAAATGAATTTCAATTGTGATTTTATATTCAATTCATGATGTTTCCATTTTTGTTTTCCACGGGAAAATGTTATCAACTGCAGACATGTGGCCCATAAATCACGTGCTCACATTATGCCATGATTCAAATGTTCTTTGCTCCATTATTAACGTGCATCAATTGCTTATTCAATATTGATTCAGGACGGATGTTCTCAAAGAATTGATTAATCACGTTGATTGAATTTGACACATTGCAGCAACTTGTTCTACATGAAGACAGCTGAAAGCTTCACCGATCAACATATCTGGTTTTCTGTGATTGCTCGTCCTCCAAGGAGTTCCTTCACCAGAGTCCAGCGAGTTTCCTGCTGCTTTTCCCTCCTGCTCTGCACAATGCTGACCAACATCATGTTCTGGAACACAGCTGCCAATGGAAATGACCAGGAAGAGGAACTAGGTACATGTTACAAAATGAAAATTAAAACAAAACGAAATGCACAATAGACTGACCAGAAAGGTGAACCTATCCTAGTATTTCATATATTTATCAACTATATATCCACTATATATCCACGCACACTGGACTTTTTTTTCTCGTATTATTATATTGTTTACAGTGTACTATGTTTACATATTCTGCTCTGCTGCTGCAAGTAAGAATGTCACTGTTCTATCTGGGATATATGACAATAAAACCCTCTTGGCTCTCGAATCTCGAACTAACTTCATATTTCCATTTGGTTCTGGTCTCTTTTAACTTATTTTCTTTGGGTGGTAATTGCTCTCTTTGCTGCAAAAGCCCTTGTCTCCTGGTCACATATAGAAGCCAGCATTGTCTAGGCTGGCTGTGGAAGACATGACATTGAAATAATCCTGTTTATTCCTATTGTCCACACGGATGTTTTTTTGCAGCAGGATTCATTTAGCAATGAGCTGTTTTGCCCACTTATGAATCAAGAGGCTACTTATTTAAATATAACATCTCAGCCACTGGACTGCTGAGATTAGTATCTCATCAGTGGCTAAGAATTAAATCCTGCTTCTTTAGACCTGTTGATGTAATGAGTTGGATTTTCTCTTCATTTAGTAGTATTCCATATTAGTGTACAAGAGACAGGAGTGTGCGCGGGGCTTTAAACATTCTGCTTTTGGAGGGGTGACGATAGACAATAGACAATAGACAATAGGTGCAGGAGTAGGCCATTCGGCCCTTCGAGCCAGCACCGCCATTCAATGTGATCATGGCTGATCATCCTCAATCAGTACCCCGTTCCTGCCTTCTCCCCATACCCCCTGACTCCGCTATTTTTTAAGAGCCCTATCTAGCTCTCTCTTGAAAGCATCCAGAGAACCTGCCTCCACCGCCCTCTGAGGCAGCCACACATGCTGAGTATTACCAGACGAACAAATTCTTAATCTCACCATGTTATTTGGGTAGTTGGAAGATTCCCTAACTTCCACCATTCCTCCTCCCGACTCCCCCCTCCCCCCCCACTGCCTCCTGCAATTTGCCTCCTGCAACCCCTGCACCCCACCACTTATTTACGCATTTCACTGGAATTCTTGCTAAAGACTGATAAGTATATTTGCTTCTTCAATCCCACCTGACTTGGTGAAAATGGTCCCATCTCTGGATTTAAACTTACATTCCACGTCCATCTGTATCTGTCATCAAAGATAACTCGTGGCAAGGGTTTAAATGTATGAATGTACACAATTATTTGATTTTACGACCATCACAATTTGTCATTTGTTGGAATCATGTTCAATATTGAAAGTCAACACAAATTATTTAGTTAAAATATGAGAAATTAAACTAAAATTATTATTTTTAATGAACAGGTATGCAATGACAATTGCCATTAGTAACTTAATGGGATTTTAAAAGTTGGGCCCATTGATTGCATTGTGTCTAATGCCTCTATTACAAGTTTATTACAAACACAAAAAGGGGAACATGCTGTAATATATAAATTATTTAATTAGAGTGTGTTTTATTCTTCAAGGAATAAGGAGGAGACTAGCCTGTCGCTGACATGTTGTTTGTAGGAAGGAACAGCAAATGCGGGTTTAAACCAAAGATAGACCACAAAAAACTAGAGTAACTCAACAGGTCAGACAGCATCTCTGGAGAGAAGGAATAGGTGATGTTTCGGATCTGAAGAAGGGTCTCGACCTGAAACGTCACGTATTCCTTTTGCCTGACCTGCTGAGGTACTGCAGCATTTTGTGCGTCCATCTTTGCTGACATGTTGTTTACCAGGTTGTATGTTTTATTTATTGCAGATGGCAGTACTGTCACATGGCGGGAGCTAATTATCGGAATCGAAAGTGCCTTCATTATTTTTCCTGTGAATCTTGTAATTGTACAAATTTTTCGCAACGTCCGTCCCAAACCAATTAAGATGAAGAAAACGGTGAAAAAGTCAGGCGTTATCTGTGACCCGTCAGGGTGTCAACGGACACCTGAGGATTTAATGATAGTGAGAGCTTCTTCTTATGTTTGACGGCATGTCTTATGACTAATCTCAGTTCTTTGTATCAGAGTTTTAGAGTTCAGATGATTGATCTCAGATTGGTGTTAACAGTGCTTTATAAATCTACACATGTCCAGAAAAAATATTCAGTTTCTAAATTGCAGCAAAAGTTATTTTCACTTATTACAATCAATTAAGAAATCTGGCCTCACAGCGCCAGAGAGCCGGGTTTGACCCTGACTATGGGTGCTTGTCTGTATTGAGTCTGTACGTTCTCCCCGTGATCTGCGTGGATTTTCACCGGGACATTTGGTTTCCTCCCACACCCCAAAGACGTACAGGTTTGTTCCTTGATTGGCTTGGTATCCATGTAAAAAATTATCCCTAGTGTGTGTAGGGTAGTGTTGATGTGCGGGGATAGCTGGTCGGCGCGAACCTGATGGGCCGAAGGGCCTGTATCCGTGCTGTTTCTCTAAACTAAACTAAACTAAATAATAAATTTATATCTGCTTTTCAGATATAGCACGTTGATTTCATTAAGTTGACAAATGTGAGAAAGTTCCACACTTCTCCATTACAAATGTATTACAAACACTAAGGTTGGAGGACCTTCTATCGAGTATAATTGGTTTCATTAGTATGGTTACATTCTTGCCTTGTCTCTTTTCTGTATTCATAGCAACATGTCGACATTTTCTGCCAGGAAATTTCATTCTATCTCTGAAAGAATATCTTTAATATCCTAAAGAAAACAGTGTCACCATAGCAATCAGAAATTCCAATAATCCAAAGCATAGAACAATTAAAAAATTACAAAACCTGATGACTTTAGAGCAAACATAAAAAACTATTATTGACAGTATATGTATTGTAAACACCAAGGAGATTTTTGGCACCAAGTGGGTTCTTCCTGATGTATTGAGTTATAGTTTAGGCATTTCTTTGCTTGTCTAACACTGTAAAATGTGAGTGAAATTACATTGATGGGCGTCTACAATGCCAACCTTGCCAAAGAACAGTGCAGGTTAGTGCAAGGCAGTGGAAGAGAGGGCATTGAGATAAAAAGAAAAAGGATGAAGAAGATAGTGAGGTGAAGAATTAAGGTAAAAGAGAACATACAATTAGAGAAGTAAGAGACAGGGGATTAAAAATAGAAATTAACTGGTTTTAATTTCTAGGAAATAGATTTGGGCCATAACGAGTTGGAGGAAAAATGCTGAATTCCATGGCTTTATTTTTCAGGGAATGGAAAAGATCCTTGCAACTTATTAGCCATATCTCTCAACACCTTCCAGCTGCCACTTGTCAGACAGTATATATCTCTCACAGTCATTTACTACTCTTTCACCTCTTAAGGGCCTGTCCCACTTGGCGATTTTTCTGTGACTGCCGGCATCATATTAGTGTCGACAAAATATTTTGAACATTTCAAAATCCAGCGGCGATAAAAAAATGTTGCGACACTTGAAAAACACCGTGCGTCCTGCGTCATCACGCCACATCACCACCGCAAATTTCTCGGTGACCTGATACGTCAGTCAAAAAATCGGCAAGTGGGACAGGCCCTTTACGCTTCAGTGTTCCTCTTGCATAATTCAATTAGCATGAACCATCCACTGTCCTTGACAAACATATGTGATAATTGGCTTATAACATTTAAAAGCAGACTGTGCTGGTGGGAGGAAGGCATGTCTAAGACTGAGACCAGGCAAATGTTATACCCGGAGATAGATAGATACAAAATGCCTGTCCCACTTGGCCATCATTTGCACGCCATTTACGCGACCTCCAAAAATGTTGTCGTTGCATAGTGACGCACGGGTAGTGTGTGGGTAGTGTGGGACTGGCGCATGGAAAGGCGTGGAGGGGTGTGGTTGTGAGAGTGATGCACGAAATCCTCGCGCACCACCTGCGTGACATATTGCGTACGCATGCTGACGCAATGGGTACGCACGCTGACACATTGGTGTCGCACGCTGGCGTCCTGACGTCTCACGTGTATCGTGTGGTGACGCTTGGTTACGTCACCGTGCGTAACCATGCGTCGCCGTGCGCCGCAGGGTATTCTAATGATGCCACAGTGATTTGCGCGCGAAGTCGCGCGTTATGACGCGTCGACCTATTTTACATATGACGCGTAAATGAGGCGCAAATAACAGCCAAGTGGGACAGGCCCTAAACTCAGCCGGTCAGGTAACCTCTGGGGAGAAGGAATGGGTGTCGTTTCGGGTCGAGCCCCTTCTTCAGACTGAACGTCAGGGGAGAAGGAAACTATAGATATGGAAGGGTAAGGTGTGAAAATGATAGATCAAAGCAGAGGATGGTCAAGGAATTGTAGAATGGTTCATTGTTGGTTGAGGGGCAGTGGACCCAATCTGTAGGGCTCAATATTACCATTAGATTTCAATTACAAAATATTATTCCCTTCCAAACAATGACATTCCCCACCAAGAACAGAATATTTATACATTGGTGTAAACATACTATAAAATGATTAAACAGGTAATCTGTGAGCTACACCTCGAGGGTGTGACTTTTATTCTCTGAACCTTTAGGCCATCAAAGGGATTGCCAGTTGTTTGCCAAGGAAACTGAAAGATGCCATGCCCTCCCTGGAAGACGATATTAGAAACACTGATGACATGAATAAATTGTTGGCTTTAATAGCAGACATTATTCAGCACTATAATGAAATTGAAGATTCTGAGACTCAGGGGACAACTGTTCCAGATAGGGGTGAGTATATCTGCCTGTCTTTTGCAATCTTCACAAGGCCACTTTACACAGCAATAATGAAGCACTTACTCACACAGCAGCAAATGCACACCCTGGGCCAAAAAATGCTATTAAGGCAAGAGCAACTGAAACTTCAAAACTTCTGCACAATAGATGTGAGTATTAAAGATGCAGACCCAAGAGTACTTATGGAGGCAAGATTATTTGTGGGCTGGGCCCATATTGTTGGCCCTGAGATGTGAAGGGTATGGGTGCTGTCGTTTCACCTATTTCCAGGCTACATTTTTTTGCTTCGGGAGTAACTCAGCAGAACAGGCAGCATCTCCGGACAGAAGGAATGGGTGACGTTTTGGGTTGAGACCCTTCACCAGACCAGAGGTTCACCCATTCCTTCTATCCAGAGATGCTGCCTATTCTGCTGAGCTACTCCAGCATTTTGTATCTATCTAACAATAATAACACCATTTCCAATTGTGAAGTGGCCTAGTGGAGAGTTGCCCCTTAAGATCCTTGCCCTGATATTAATTGATGCATGGTTAGAATGTGGTGTTGAAATACAAAACAATACCTTGCTTTGGGAATAGACGTTTTGTGAGTGATCATTTTATTAATAATGAAATATGATGTCGAGCTTACACCGGAACAAGTGTACGTGTTAACCCAATCACATGGAGTATAGATTTATATTAGAAACATAGACATAGAAATTAGGTGCAGGAGTAGGCCATTCGGCCCTTCGAGCCTGCACCGCCATTCAATATGATCATGGCTGATCATCCAACTCAGTATCCCGTACCTGCCTTCTCTCCATACCCCCTGATCCCCTTAGCCACAAGGGCCACATCTAACTCCCTCTTAAAAATAGCCAATGAACTGGCCTCAACTACCCTCTGTGGCAGAGAGTTCCAGAGATTCACCACTCTTATTAAGGAGGAATCTAATTCCTATTGCTCCTCTCCAGAGCTAGCATCTACCTGCTTTAACCCATTCTCAATAATCAGAAATTTTGAAAGCATATAGAAATATTTCCATTCCGGGTGCGAGCCAGAGACACTGAAGGACTATGTGAGACACATATCCCCAAAGTAATGGAAATGGTTGTGTTTTCAGAAAATGATTCTTCCACCGACTCTTATCGAAATGTGGATGATGGAGATTCAATGTCCCGTAACCCTGAAGAAAATGAAGACGCTGAGTTTACTGACAGCAACTCCGAGAAGCAGAAGGACCAAATCATGCAACACTTCTATCACTATGTGAATCTTTTGCTTCAGTTTGTGGAAACTGAGCTGCAACAGATGGGTGTGAAGAAATTTCAGAACCCGTACACTCAGATTCATGCCACAGATCAAGTGCAGAAGATGATTCACTTTATCAAAGCTGCAGTTAAGGCTGAAGATGGCGATGAAGGCGAGGATGATGACAGCAGTAGTACTAATGGGTAGAGTTCACCTTTCCAAGTACTTCACCTTTCCTGTTCATAGTTCAAAGCATTTGTTAAAAGTGACAACGAGTGTTTGGTTTGTGAATAATTGGTTTGTGAGTAAAGGGAATTGTGGGACATCGTACTTGCACAGCTGGTGGAGCGGCTGCCTCACGGCACCAGAGAGCCAGCTTCCATCCTGACCTCGGGTGCTGCCTGTGTGGAGTTTGCACGTTCTTCATGTGACAGCATGAACTTCTTCTGGGTGCTCCAATTTCCTCCCACATCTCCTAAAAACACGGTGGTTTGAAGGTTTATTGGCCTCTGTAAATTGTCCCTAATGTGTACGGGGTGGATGAGAAAATAGATAGAACAAATGTGAACTTGTTCAGATTCAGATTCAGATTCAATTTCAATTAGAGACAACGAAATGCATTTAGCATCTCCCTGGAAGAGCGACATAGCAAACGATTTGAATAAATAATAATCAGTGTCTGGGGGGGGGGGATGGTGATTGGCAGTCACCGAGGTACGTTGTTGAGTAGAGTGACAGCCGCCGGAAAGAAGCTGTTCCTCGACCTGCTGGTTCAGCAACGGAGAGACCTGTAGCGCCTCCCGGATGGTAGGAGGGTAAACAGTCCATGCTTGGGGTGAGAGCAGTCCTTGGCGATGCTGAGCGCCCTCCGCAGACAGCGCTTGCTTTGGACAGACTCAATGGAGGGGAGCGTGGAACCGGTGATGCGTTGGGCAATTTTCACCACCCTCTGCAATGCCTTCCGGTCGGAGACAGAGCAGTTGCCATACCATACTGTGATGCAGTTTGACTCGGGTGAATGAACAAGTGATGGATGGTTGGTGTGGATATGGTGGGCGGAAGGGCCTGTTTCCAAGCACCATCTCCAAAATAAACCTGTGGGCGGCACAGTGGTGCAGCACTGCCTTACAGCACCAGAGACCCAGGTTCGATCCATACTCCAGGTGTTGTCTGTGTAGAGTTTGAACGTTCTCCCTGTGACCGTGTGGGTTTTCTCTGGGTGCACCAGTTTTCCTCCCACATTCCAAGGACGTGCAAGTTTGCAGGTTAATTGGCTTCTGTAAATTGTCCCTGGTGTGTAGAATAGAACTAGTGTATGGGTGATTGTTGGTGAGTGTGGGCTTGGCTGTCCAAAAGGCCTGTTTCCACCCTGTATCTCTAATGTAAACTAAAGTAGGGGTCACAGCTTAAGGATAAGGGGGAAATCCTTTAAAACCGAGATGAGAAGAACTTTTCTCACACAGAGTGGTGAATCTCTGGAACTCTCTGCCACAGAGGGTAGTCGAGGCCAGTTCATTGGCTATATTTAAGAGGAAGTTAGATGTGGCCCTTGTGGCTAAGGGGATCAGAGGGTATGGAGAGAAGGCAGGTACGGGATACTGAGTTGGATGATCAGCCATGATCATATTGAATGGCGGTGCAGGCTCGAAGGGCCGAATGGCCTACTCCTGCACCTAATTTCTATGTTTCTAACTATACTCTCGTGTCCACATTCAACATTTATAGTTAACCTAATTTTCAGAGACCTTGAGTCAAACATCTACATTTTTAAACTGTATTTTGTAATGTCTATTCATTGTCTTCCATTTCACGAGTAGTTTGTAAATTATTCAACAGGGAAGCTGTGTCTGGAAGTGAAAAGCAAGGCCTTCGTCAGGAAGGACTGCCTTGGTGGTTTGTTTACATTGGCTGGCTCCTGGTGTTCGTTACAAGTGCTGTCTCTGCATTTTTTACCATGCTCTACAGTTTTGATTACGGCAAAGAACAGTCCATTCAATGGCTGGTGTCGATGACCATCAGCTTCCTCGAGAGTATTTTGATCATTCAACCAGTAAAGGTAAAGAATTAACCGATAAAGGAAATTAATCTGTCAATGTAATGAATGTTAAAAAAAAATAGAGAGAGTATAGAGGAGATTTACTACAATGTTGCCTGGGTTTCAGCACCTAAGTTACAGAGAAAGGTTGAACAGGATAGGTCTTTATTCTTTGGAGGGCAGAAGGTTAAAGGGAGGACTTGATAGAGGTCTTTAAAATGATGAGGGGGATAGACAGAGTTGTCGTGGATAAGCTTTTTTCCATTGAGAGTAGGGAAGATTCAAACAATAGGACATGATTTGAGAATTAAGGGACAAACGTTTAGGGGTAATATGAGGGGGAACTTCTTTACTCAGAGAGTGGTAGCTGTGTGGAATGAGCTCCCAGTGGTGGAGGCAGGTTCGATTTTATTATTTAAAAATAAATTGGATAGGTATATGGACGGGAAAGGGATGGAGGGTTATGGTCTGAGTGCAGGTACATGGGACTAGGTGAGAGTAAGTGTTCGGCACGGACTAGAAGGGCCGAGATGGCCTGTTTCCGTGCTGTAATGGTTATATGGTTATATGTTGAACACAGCCAGAATTGTAGTGCTTTTGGAGCTAGGCTAACCACTAGCTAACATTACCTAGTTCAGCGACGTTAGCTAGCGAATAGAATTAGAATAAGCTCCATATGCAGAGAGGAACTGCAGATGCTGGTTTACACCGAAGACACCAAATGCTGGAGTGACTCAGCAGGACTGGCAGCATCTCTGGAGAGAAGGAATGGATGACGCTTTGGGTTGAAACCCTTCTTCAGACTGAGAGTCAGGGGAGAGGGAGACAAAAAGATATGGAAGAATAAGTTGTGAAAACGACAGAATCACAGAGGGGGATCAGCAAGAGTAGGCGTTGCAGAATTCTCATCAGAGAAAGGAGGAGAACCCCTTCAAAGTAAGCATACCCAAGGAGATTTCATGATGGAGCAGATAATATATGTAGGAAGGAACTACAGATGCTGGTTTAAATCGAAGATAGACACAACATTCTGGAGTAATTCAGCAGAGACAGGCAATATCTCGAGAGAGAGGGAATGGGTGACGATTTGGGTCCAGTTCACCTTCGAGAGAAGGAATGTCACAGGGCCATTTCTCTTTATCTCCCTCTCTCCTGACTCTCTAATGATAGGGAAAACCAAAAGACAATCCTCCCTGGAACCTTTTCTGCCATTGTGTCCTGTTACACCAAGCAATCTACAGTGCTATGGAAACAGTATAATGTATACATGTCAAAGTAAGTGGATTTACTGCTCTATACACAGGTGCAATGAGGTTCAAGTACAATAAAAAATCTTGGGTAGAGCACTGGCAATTAGAATGGAAGCGTGCTGATAGAAAGCATTGCCATGTTTGGTCAAGCTTTGGGCTCTTTTTCTTGTATTAAAGTGTCCTTTGAATATTGCGGGAACATATATAGTGTCCTGACATATTTGTGGTGTCATTCATGCAAACAAACAAGTATACATGCCAGGAACAGGAGGAGGCCTTTCAGCCCTTCGAGCCTGCACTGTCACTAATGAGATCAATTATTCTGGTCAATACTATGAATGTATAAACTGGTTATGCATTCTATAATGGTTTCAATTTGCAAAGACCTGCAGGGAACGTTGTCAACATAACTGAATAGTTTTTTTTAATTTACTTTGGGACGCAAGTACTGATTGATTAAGAAGGTAGACAAAAATGTTGGAAAAAAATGCTGAGTCTCTCCAGCATTTTTGTCGACCTTCGGTTTTCCAGCATCTGCAGTTCCTTCTTAAACAAACTAAGAGATTATTTGCCCAGTCCTCTCTGCACTTGCCAGAGGAACAGCCAGAGGTGACACTGGTAATCAGCAGTGTAGTTAGCACTGGCTATATTCTTTGATAATATAATAATAATAATAATAATAATTTTATTTATAGAGCACTTTAAAAACAAACATAGCTGCAACAAAGTGCTGTACATCACTAATCATTGACAAAAAAGCACCAAAAGCACCAAAAATACACACCAAAAATAACAATCAAAAGAAATAGTAGGAAAAGACATGTAAAATAAAGAAACATCAAAAACACCACAAACAGAAGCAAAGCCTCAGGCATGGTCAAAAGCCAGGGAGTACAAATGTGTTTTAACACTGGATTTGAAGATGGACAGAGAGGGGGCCTGTCTGATGTGCAACGGCAGGGTGTTCCAGAGTGCTGGAGCAGCAACAGAGAAGGCTCTATCCCCTCTGAGCCTCCGACTAGACCTCGGTACCTCCAGGAGCAGCTGACCAGATAAGTACAATAAGCAGGCATAAAGCTATGAGAATGCAGGCTCTGTTTTAGTGAAGAGGTGCAGGTTTGTTGTGCTTCATAGTCTGTGCATTTTTCAGGCTAAACAAGTTGGAGGCCTGTTGTAACTAACCAGCGTTAATGGTCTCTTCTTTAAGGTTTTACTTGTGGCTGCTTTTGTCGCTCTTATTATCAAAAAGATTGAAAGAAATGACACCGAGCAAAATTTCAATAAACATCTTCTATCTTCTGAAGGTAAGTCTTTGTACTGTAAAGAATATGACATGAAAAAAAGGGATGGTTCTGGTATCTATTTGTATTGAATGATAATATAATTAACACAATGAAACTGCTCATAGACACAAAGCTGGAGTAACTCAGCGGGTCAGGCAGCATCTCTGGAGAAAAGGAATAGGTGACATTTTGGATCGAGAACCCGAAACGTTGCCTATTCCTGTTCTCCGTAGACGCTGACTGTCCCGCTGAGTAACTCCAGCTTTTTGTGTCTATCTTTGTTTTAAACCATCGCCTGCAGTTCCTTCCTGCACAATGAAACTGCTTCTATATTTAGCATTAACGATCAACTTGGGCGGCCAACCAGCCACAGCGGGAGATTTCCAAAGGGACCCATTGGTTTAGTTGAGTCGGCCTATTTCATTGGAGCTCCGCGCAGCTCGGCCTGTAGACTTCGGAGGCCGCGGTCTCCGGTAGGAAGCGGCTGATCCGGAACTCCAAGCCGCTGAGAGTGTTCTTCCGTTCCGGCATCGGAGTTTCATCATCCCGGCGAGAGGGCCTGAAACATCGAGCCGCTGTTGCGGCGACTGTGGAGGCCTGAATAGGCCCCGACCACGGGTGAACATGACGTAAAGGACTGAGCTTTATGCCAGAAACGTTGACTCTGCTGTGGGGGGATGTTTATGTTAAATTCTATAGTGTTGTGTTCATTTTATTTGTGTGGCTGCATGGTAACTCAAATTTCATTGCACCAATTGGTGTATGTGACAATAAATGTAACTTGAACTTGAACTGAACTTCATCGTCCAAGCCGCCTCTTGGGAGCGGCCATATTGGGAAAGAACCTGACTGGATGGGAAGTGCTGTGTGGAGGGGGAATGTGAGGCTTTGGCTCAAGGGGCTTAAGTGCTGTGTGGAGAGTAAGTGCAAGGATTTGGCTCAAGAGGCTTTGACGAGAAGGCTAAAAGAGGAGAAGCTCACAGAAGATAAAAAGGTACAGTCTGCTATTTCTTGTGTATGTTTGTTGTGTTGTTCCCTCTTGGTTTTAGTGCAGCGGTGAGGGCAGGTAGAACAGTGCAATGATACTCCTGCAGAATGTGGGAAGTCAGGGAAACTGTTGGGTGTCTCTGTTGACTACATCTGTACTTCCCCTTTACCCAACTTGACGCCATTTAGATAGTAATCTGCCTTCCTGTTTTTGCTACCAAAGTGGATAAGCTAACATTGGTCCACATTAAACTGCATCTGCCATGCATCTGCCCACTCACCCACTATCCAAGTCACCCTGCATTCTCAGAGCACCCTCCTCACAGTTCACACTGCCACCCAGCTTTGTGTCATCTGCAAATTTGCTAATGTTACTTTGAATCCCTTCATCTAAATCATTGATGTATATTGTAAATAGCTGCGGTCCCAGCACCGAGCCTTGCGGTATCCCACCAGTCACTGCCTGCCATTCTGAAAGAGACCCGTTAATCCCTACTCTTTGTTTCCTGTCTGATATCCAATTTTCTATCCCTGTCAGCACTCTACCCCCAATAACATGTGCCCTAATTTTGCCCACTAATCTATGTGGGACCTTACCAAATGCTTTCTGAAAGTCCAGGTACATTACATCCACTGGCTCACCCTTGTCCATTTTCCTAGTTACATCCTCAAAAAATTCCAGAAGATTAGTCAAGCATGATTTCCCCTTCGTAAATCCATGCTGACTGGATTCTAGCATCTGCAATCCAGGGGGTAACTTTTTCACATGATTCATCGAACAAGCTGCCAGAGTAGGTAGTTGAGGCAGGGACTATCCCATCGTTTAAGAAACAGTTTACATGGATAGGAAAGGTTTGGAGGGATATGGACCGAGCGCAGGCAGCTGGGACTAGTGTAGCTGGGACATGTTGGCCGGTGTGGGCAAGTTGGGCTGAAGGACCTGTTTCCACACTGTATCACTCTACGACTCTACGGCAGAAGATGTGAGACAACGGATTGAAGAATTGCGAACTGTGAAGCTAGAGGAGGAAATGTAGGTGGGAGGGGAGAAGTCGGTATGAGTACAAGTGGGGCACACAGGGGAGAGGGAGAGGGGGTGGGGGAGGTTTGGTGTTGGCATGATATTTGTCCAGACACTGTGGCTGAATGGCCTATCCCTGCTCTGTACCATTCTATGTTCTATGCCATGTACACATTCCTAGCACACAAAAGATGTAAGAATAAACTGGTGAATATCATATTTATCTCAATTCCTGTATCTCCGTCTCACTATGAAATATGTATAATTGGCAACTTTTAAACCTGTTTACGTGAAATGTTTCATTAGATGATACACATGACATGTTGACTTACAATGCCCAAAGAAGTGATAGTACTATTTACCAACCGCCGTCATTGAGAAATGTGGAGAAACTGAAAGCACTGCACATGAAAGAAAGGAAAATGTATTGCTTGGTTAAAAACATAATTGGTATGTATATTTAATTTAATATATTGCCGTATATATACAGACTGTTGTTCTATACACACAATGCTCTAATCATTGGCAAGAGGAAAGTAAACTGCTACAGGCCAGTAGTGGTAAGAAATTGATGTTATTTCCATCCCTGATTATCTATTTAAACCTGTCCCACATATATAATTTTCAACATATCCTTACCTCTGAAAGTACAACATAAGAAGCCATTTGTGGACATATAAGAAGGATTTGAGTATAGGAGCAGGGAGGTTCTACTACAGTTGTACAGGGTCTTGGTGAGACCACATCTGGAGTATTGCGTACAGTTTTGGTCTCCAAATCTGAGGAAGGACATTATTGCCATGGAGGGAGTGCAGTGAAGGTTCACCAGACTGATTCCTGGGATGTCAGGACTTTCATATGAAGAAAGACTGGATAGACTCGGCTTGTACTTGCTAGAATTTAGGAGATTGAGGGGGGATCTTATAGAAACTTACAAAATTCTGGACAGGCTAGATGCAGGAAGGTTGTTCCCAATGTTGGGGAAGTCCAGGACAAGGGGTCACAGCTTAAGGATAGAGGGGAAATCCTTTAGGACCGAGTTGAGAAAAACCTTTTTCACACAGAGAGTGGTGAATCTCTGGAACTCTCTGCCACAGAAGGTAGTTGAGGCCAGTTCATTGGCTATATTTAAGAGGGAGTTAGATGTGGCCCTAGTGGCTAAAGGGATCAGGGGGTGCGGAGAGAAGGCAGGTACAGTATACTGAGTTAGATGATCAGCCATGATCATATTGAATGGCGGTGCAGGCTCGAAGGGCCGAATGACCTATTCCTGCACCTATCTTCTATGTTTCTATGAAATAATGGGTTGACTGGGCTTGTATTCACTGGAATTTAGAGGGATGAGAGGGAATCTTATGGAAACATAAAATTCTTAAAGGATTGGACAGGCAAGATGCAGGAAAAATGTTCCTGATGTTGGGGGAAGTCCAGAACAAGTGGCCACAGTTTAAGAATAAGGGGAGGCCATTTAGGACTGAGATGAGGAAAAACTTCTTCACCCAAAGAGTTATGAATCTGTGGAATTCTCTGCCAGTGGAGGCCAATTCACGGGATATTTTTCAGAGAGAGTTAGATTTAGCTGTTAGGGCTAAAGGAATCAAGGGATATGGGGAAAAAGCAGGTACAGGGTACTGATTTTGGATGATCAGCCATGATCATATTGATTGGCGGGGCTGGCTCGAAGGGCCGAATGGCCTTCTCCTACTTACTATGTTTCTATGTTTCTACTTTGCTCCTAGTTGTTCAAGGCATAGAATGTAAGGGCAACATCAAGCTAATTGGACCACAGCCAACATACTGTGCATATTTCAGAAAAGCACATTATATGGAAGGTGCTAGAGCACTAGCGAGTACAAGAGCATAGTCAGCTCTTGGGAACTATTATTATGAGGAGAGATTAGTTAGATGGTCATTGTCTTTGGGGGAAAGCAGACAGATTACAGATTTAATTGAAGTGTGTAAAATTATGAGCAGTTTAGACTCATTAACCTTACCATTGAGGCCAATAGCTAAGGGACATAGATTGGAAAATTGGTAGAAAGATCCAAGGGGAGTTCTTTGAAAAGTTCAATTGGATCAACATAATCAATGAAAAAAGACAGGCACAAACTGGAAATTGTAGGCCAATAGTGACGTTAACAATTCAGTAGCCAATAAGATGAAATATTTTCATTTCATATTGTACATTCAATGTCATGTGGTGTTCCAAATCCATTCACCAATTTAGACCGTTAAAGTATAGTTAACATTGCAAACCAAAAAATGACATCATTTGGTACATTTGTTTATTGAAAGATAATTATTGGCCTGGACAGCAGACCTAATGTCCTTCAAACAATATAACATTTTGGAAAACATACTAATTTTCAGAATGAATGATGAATACTTTGTTTTGATATTAGTCGCAGAAAAAAATGTCCTGGCCATTGGGATGACCGTGGTGTTTTTTCTTTGCAATGTTCTCTGATGTTTCACATCCAACTGAGTGAGTGGAAAGGACATTAGTTGAGATTCATTGGAAAGACAGCATTTCAAATCCAAATTTCCATTAGCACTGAATTGAGGTTGCCACCATTGAATGTATCCACTAATGTAATAATTTACAAAAATATAATATGTGTTTCAGCCCCTTAAGTGTTCTACTTCCTGATTAAGCTAGAGTGTATGATTGAGACCTGGAGAAACCAGGGAGTACATAGGGGTAGATGAATATTGAAAGGTAGCTAATGAATATATAAAATGATTTACAGTAAAATGACTTTTGGTAAAGAAAGAAGGAAATAACTAGGTTGTGGGAAAGAGACATCTATGATATTGTGAAAAACACATGAGGCGAGGAAAGAGGGATGGTCAGAAAGGAGAGCGAGAGAACGAGAGAGAGAGAACGAGAGAGAGAGAACGAGAGAGAGAGAGAGAATGAGAGACAACGAGGAGAGAGAGAGAGACAACGAGAGAGAGAGAGAGAGAGAGAGAGAGAGAGACAACTTCGACCTTTGGAGCCTGATGCATACAATGTTAACAGCAGCTTGTAGCATTCTGCTCCTGAAACTCAGCAGCTGCTATTTTTCAAATTTAGTGAGACCAAATTTTCCTTCAGAGATTGATTATAGAAAAAAGCAGGAAAAAAGTAAAAGTATAACTGTATTTTTTTTTATTTTATAAATTCTGGTGTATTATACCTATAAATTAGAACTGGGTAAATTGTATGAAAATAGTTCTTATTCTTAAAGTACTATAGTAGCTAATGCTTAATGATATATAGTGCAGAAAGGCTAAAGGGCCTGTCCCACTTACGCAACTTTTTCGGCAACTACCAGCACCCGTCATAAGTCGTTGCAGGTCGGCAAAAATTTTCAACATGGCGACCAGAACAAGGTCCGACTCTTTGGGCGACTACTCACGGCCATACAGGCTTCACCCCACGACATATCGCCAGGGTGTCGCCTGTATGGTCGTGAGTAGTCTCTTCAGTCGCCCAAAGAGTCCTAGCGTCTTTCTGGTCGCCGCTGAATTTTTAACGTTGAAAATTTTCGCTGACCTCCAACTACCTATGACGGGTGCCGGCAGTCGCTGATAAAGTTGCGTATGTGGGGCAGGCCCTTTAGCACATTGCTCTTCAAAAACGTTATTATGCTGTGACCCAACTTTTGCTACTTCCATCAGTTTTTCTGCCATTGTTATGAAGATACAAATGAGTAAAATAGATTTAGTGAGTTAATGTACTGAGATACATCTGATACCTGGGTAAAGCAACATAAGCGACCCTTGCTTGTGAGAGGAAATGTTGTATTCCTAGAAAACGGGCCGTGTCGTGATTTTATGTAGTGGGAAGTTGTGTCATCTGCTCCAATATCAGGAATTGTGTAGAAAAAAACATTTTTGCTTTTGATCACATTAATTCCATGTGCAAATTTTATTCTGGGATAATTTGTAAATTTTGTAAGGACAAGTTCCCATGACCTTAAAAGCTGTAACATGAAGTCTGTCTGCATTGCTGTATTTTGGTCCTTTGGTGTGCAAGCCACAGATACATGCGGCGTATATATCATTGTGCCCAATGTGGCAAAAATAGAACAATGGTAAAACTATTTATTCTGCATTTCTTCTTTATTTTAGCACATGTACTATTTCTGGTGTCATTGTCGATTATTGCCTATGGCGAACGAAGTCCCCATTCATTTTATTTAAACAAAGCTCTCAATGATAGTTTTACCAAGAAGTTCAATGGTTCAATAACTGTCAATGATTTTTACGATTGGACTGAAGAAATCTTATTACCGAATCTATATGGAGCTTTTGAAGGTAAATGTTAAAATAATATTACACATAAAAACATAGAAACATAAAAAATAGGTGCAGGAGAAGGCCATTCGGCCCTTCGAGCCTGCACCGCCATTCAATATGATCATGGCTGATCATCCAACTCAGTATCCCGTACCTGCCTTCTCTCCATACCCCCTGATCCTTTTAGCCACAAGGGCCACATCTAACTCCCTCTTAAATATAGCCAACGAACAGGCCTCAACTACCTTCTGTGGCAGAGAGTTCCAGAGATTCACCACTCTCTGTGTGAAAAAAGTTTTTCTCATCTCGGTCCTAAATGATTTCCCCTCTATCCTTAAGCTGTGACCCCTTGTCCTGGACTTCCCCAACATTGGGAACAATCTTCCTGCATCTAGCCTGTCCAACCCCTTAGACACGTGTGATAAAGAAGAGAATTGATTCCTTTGATAGACACAAAAAGCTGGAGTAACTCAGCTGCAATCACTCTCAGTCTAAAGGTCTTAACCAAAAACATCACCTATTCCTTTTCTCCAGAGTTGCTCTGACCCGCTGAGATACTCCAGCTTTTTGTGTCTATCTTCGGTTTAAACTAGCACCTGCAGTTTCTCCCTATAGAGCTGGTACTTGGGTCATTTCATCATTTGATTCCCAAAGATGGTTTGTGAAATTGAGATTCTGCATTGCCTTCTACAAGGACTTTATTTATTTCATTGATGAGTAATGCTCAAATATTTTTGGTGTGTGCATGGGTTCTAGAAACTTTGAAAATGTTCTCTGGTATTTCTTCATAATATTCAAAACGTTACTTTAATATGTACCCTGCAAATCCCAAAATGTCAATGTAAGCATCTGAAAAACGTCCAGTGCAGTCACAGATTATCAGGTGGCAATTGTAAATAGATGTTACGACTGACCTGAAAATGTCTGTGTACTTTTGAACCAGGATTTATAACAGATGGGAATTCAAAGCTGATCGGCAGCCCTCGCCTACGGCAGGTGAGAGTGAAAGCAGCTCCTTGTCCTGTGCCAACGCGATTGGTGGATAGGATCAAGGAATGCCGTGCTCCCTACTCTTACAGTGATGAATACATGTTGGACTTTGGAAACCTTAGTGTATATGCAGACTCCTCAAGCCTCGGCTCCTCTTGGCGATATCAGAGTGAATCGCAGTTGAATGGATATCCCGTTTGGGGAAAGCTGGCAGTTTATCGAGGAGGTGGCTATGTCGCTGAGCTGGGAACAGAATTCAAAACTGCATCCAGGTAATTAAAAATAGTGAGGATAATAAAGGGATTTTTTCTATAAGACCTCAGTTATGGAAATTATGTCATACCTGGAAACATCAGGAAATAATTTACTCACCTTATTGTCATCAAAGATTGGGGGATTTTCAAATTCTAGCTGATAGCAGTCCAAAAAAAATATTTTTTTCAACAAAAAAACAAGCTGCTGGATAAACTCAGTAGGTCAGACTGATGACTGATGAAGTGTCTCCACCTGAAACCTCAACTATCCATGTTCTCCAGAGATGCTGACTGACCCGCTGAGTTACTACAGCACTCTGGGTCCTTTCGTGTATTAACCAGCATCTGCAAACATCTATGTTTCGACAAAACGTTTCTGTTTTTGGTTACTAATCTGAAACCATTTCATGACCTCTTTCTCTGTCTCAAGTTTTATAGTTTTAGTTACTACTATTCCTTTGTGAGATAAGAGTTTCAGTAAAAGGTCTTTAAACATTCATATATTCATTTGTAATCTTTCCACCTTGAATGAGCTCATTTCGGATGGAATATTCTCTGCAGCATCTGCTGCATTTAAATATCTTTTCCACATAATTAGTCATGCAGAAGACTAGGCAAGCTGCGTAAGACTGATGATGTTATAACCACAACTTATTCTGTTGGTACACACCTTGCAGGAAGCATCTCCGGAGCAAGAGCAACTTTTGTCCATTGGTGGTTGACATACAGCAGCTATCTTCTTCAATGAACCACAGTTCAATAGTCAATAGTCTATTTAATTGTCATTTGGACCCCTGGAGGTCCAAATGAAATGCCGTTTCTGCAGCCATACATTACACACAAATACGCCCCAGACACAACATAATTACATTTTACATAAACATCCATCACATAGCTGTGATGGAAGGCCAAATAAACTTATCTCTCCACTGCACTCTCTCCCCCCCGAGGTCAGAGTCAAAGTCAAAGCCCCCGGCTGGCGATGGCGATTGTCCCGCGGCCATCAAAGCCACGCCAGGTGGTGCGAGGTCGCACACTGGGTCTTGGTGTTAAAGACCCCGGCGTGCGCTCGCAGAGTCCCGCGGCCATTCCAAGCCGCGCGGGGCAGTGGTGCTAGGCCCCGCTCCAGGAGCTCTTTGACCCCGCAACTCGGGCGGGAGAAGTCGCCGTTGCAGGAGCCCCGAAAAGCGGTCTCCCTCCAGGGATCCGCGGGCTCCCGGTGCCGCCGTCCACAGACCCGCAGCAGCAGCCTCCGACTCAGCAGCAGCAGCGGCAGCGCTCCTCCACCGCTCCACCCGCTCCGGTCTCGGCCAGCTCCGCGACGGTGAGGTGAGTCGGCACCTGAGTCCCCGGC
Source organism: Leucoraja erinaceus (assembly GCF_028641065.1). Lineage (NCBI taxonomy): Eukaryota > Metazoa > Chordata > Chondrichthyes > Rajiformes > Rajidae > Leucoraja > Leucoraja erinaceus. The sequence continues at coordinate 38,027,308 of NC_073393.1, forward strand.
TTCTTCCTGTTGGAGGCCGCTCCTCGTTGCAGCCCCAACGACAACTGAGACCCGACGAGAAAAGGTCGGGTCTCCAGTGCAGGGAGAGATTCAAAAGTTTTCCCCCGTCCCCTCCCCACCCCACCCCCACCCCCCCCCACACACACACCCCAACATAAAATAACAAAAACTACATAAAAACACAGACAAAAAATAATAAAAACGCGGACAGGCTGCAGAGGCCGCTGCTGGCCAGAGTCGCGCCGCCTACCGGACAGTTACAGGCATCATTGTATTTTGATGTATATTTGCAGGCTTCTCCATTATAGTGTTTGTTTCTTCCTCTTATCCAAAAATCGAGATGAAATCTAGTGTTTAACTTTATTTTCCCTGCAGAGTTATTACGTTTCTGAAAGACAACAGCTGGGTTGATATGTACACCAGAGCCATCTTTATAGAGTTTACAGTCTACAATGCCAATGTAAACTTGTTTTGCGTAGTCACGCTGATGCTGGAGATGAACGCCATTGGTAAGAGACAAATATATTTTGCTTTTATGCAGTTATTAAGATGACACCAGAGGGAGAACTGAGCACATCTAAGTGGAGGGAGAAAATAAAACGATGCATGTAATTAAATGTAATAATAATAATAATAATAATAACTTTATTTATAAAGCGCTTTTAGACAACATCAGTTACCACAAAGTGCTGTACATGGGAAATCAACAAAAAGTTATTACAAACTGCTAAAACCATTAAGACGACAGGACTATAAAAACAGTAAAAAATTAAAAGACATTAAAAGACATCTACTGCACATGAGAGTAGACAACTGCACAGCCTGGTCTCAACAGCTTGTTTCTGTACTGCGATCTCAATGCAAACTATATGGTCATGTTTTGTACTGTGGTAAATACTCAGCAGTTGTAAACCTCTCTCCTCAGGTGTCTTTCTTGGCAATATGGAGAAGGAAATCATCCGGTTGTACCACTACATTGACGGAAATTATCCTTCCGTTATAGGGGCACAAATTGTTTTTATGCTTGTGGTTATTTATTATATGGTCATGCAGGTAGGTGGAATGATTAGCAAAACATTTTTTTAATTGAATTGAGATAATCTTCTGGAAATTATGCTATTTAATATTGTTGTCGAATTGTGCGAAGCATTGAAATTGGGTAATTTCCAGGTTTTAATGTTAGTTTCCTTTATACCGTAATGTTTGCATCGTGGTCCTGAGACCTTTCATGTTGAGTCACCAGCTAGAAGCATTGGTCCTTGTCAGACTGGGATCGGAGAGGGGAAAGGGAAGGTGAATTACTGGCAGTCCAAATGCAATGATCTGCAATTCACTCCAAAGTCTGCAGAAGCCTGATCATTTTCAATCATTAAAAACACTTTTGAAAACAAGGAATTAAAGAAAGGTTTCGGATTCTATTCAATTAATTTTATGTGTTGTTTAATTGAAATTACTGGGACTCTGTGGACTTTGAGTGATCGGGCAAACCATGTCCCAGATGCCTGGCAGTGTGGGACAGGCTGGTTCCTGGGCTCTGCTTCTGCCACTAATTCAATGCTGTATTGAATTAAAATAACTACTTTGAACAATGTGGCTGAACCTTGATCACCTACCAATGTAATTGGAGTATCTTATTTAATAAGAACACAATACCTGAGCATTCAAGACCCGTGGCATTAGTTGCATCAGTGTTATGACTTGTCGCTTCTTATGTTTACAACTTGCTAAGTATTTTTTGCCAAGTGCCAATGTAGTGAATGGGAGACGTCCTTTACTTTAAAACTGCACATCACAGCCGGTAAGTCCCTGAGCTTCCCTGTAAGAAACTGGTAGGGTGCTAAAAACAAATGAACATTACACACAGATCATGATTTCTTTAACCCATATCTAAAATTAATTACAGGCCATCCTAGATAACAAACGGGATCCATTTTTACAAAGGTGAATTTTGTCCATGTCAGAAAATATACAAACTATATCCACAAACATTGAATGACATTAAAAGCACACACAATAGATAGATCAATGACTGGAAGTGGAGCAAGAGGGGAAACTAGTCCTGTTGTTGATAGGAACAAAGATATTAACATACATTCAACATGGAATTGAATGATATTATGGGAGCTCCCTATGTACAGTGTCCATAAGCAGAACACGAAGTGCTGATGGAACTCAAGTCAGGCAGCATCTGTGGAGGGAATGGTGACTAAGTTCTAGAGAAAGGTTGCGACCCAAAATGTCGCCTGTCCATTCCTTCCCACATGCTGCCTGATCTGCTGATTCCTCCAGCACTTTGTGTTTTGTTCAGTAGTCCAGCATCTGCAGTTTCCCGTGTGTACAGTGTTCATAAAGTCTGGCACTCACAAGGGTCTCAACCCGAAACAGGGTCTCACAACCCGAACACTCACAAGGGTCTCAACCCGAAGTAAGACTTTCATTGTTTGGGATATATGACAATAAAACATTCCTTGACTCTTAACTTTAGTTTCATCTTGGCTCAAACAAAGATCATTCATGATTGGGGGACTTAGGAGGACTTTGAAAGCCCGGGATACTTTCTATGATCATAGATAATGTGTGTTTTAAACTGAAAGCATTTCATCTGAATTTTGAACATCTGAAGCCAGAGAGATCACAGAGCTTGGGGAACAGTGGCCATGTTGAGGGTGGGTGGATGGAGGCCAGGGGCAGGTGCTGATTAACAGAAACAAAATGAAGAACCCTGTTCTGCTCTATTGTGTCCTGCCGCCAAGTGGCTGGATCACCTCCCCTCCTCTGGGACAAGGTTCTTTGATACTGTGTTTAAGAAGGAACTGCAGATGCTGGAAAATCAAAGGTACACAAAAATGCTGGAGAAACTCAGCAGGTGCAGCAGCATCTATGGAGCGAAGGAAATAGGCAACGTTTCGGGCGAGAAGGGTTTCGGTCCGAAAAGTTGCCTATTTCCTTCGCTCCATAGATGCTGCTGCACCTGCTGAGTTTCTCCAGCTTTTTTGTGTATCTCTGATACTGTGGTTGTTGGGAGACCACATATTGGACCATGCATTGTGCAAGTTCTTCCATTTTACTGCAGATGGCTACTCTGTGGTCTCTGGATATATTTTCCTGAAACTTGCTGTTTTGCCTGAGGTGATAATCCATTTATTATGAATTAAAATACTAGAGAGAATTGTTTTGATAAAACTTGTTATGCAATGATTCTTATTCTCCCAATCATGTGTCAAGTATTTTGAGACTAAACTATTTGTCTCTCCTTGACTATCAGTGGCTAACTGTTGTACACACTATATGTTGCTACAGTTAACCTATCTAAAAGAAAACCACAATTTATCAAAGTCACAAGGTTTAATCAAGAATGATGGAAAATTATATTTGCATTTTTAATCTACTTTCCCTCGAGGCTATTCATGATTCTTGCTGGTCTGTAATTGTATTCATTCTCTGGTAATTAATTAAATGGACCACAAATCATGTTAAGTTTTGCCTGTTAAGAGCTATCAAGTAACTTCATTATGTAGCTAATCTTAAAGCAGTCCTCCCCAGCTCTCAGCAGAGACTGCTGGAGTGTAATCAAGGTTCCATTCAACTTACCCCTCTCTCACGATTCACGAGGCAAATTAGTACCTGGACAATTTCCGCGGAGCTTTGGAACCTTCTGCACCTGTCCAGTTTAGTAAAATGCGTCATTAATCAACTGAGCAAACAGAAGGTTTATTACATTGACTAACAAGGGCACTGGACTGAGATTAATCCTGATCAATTAAACTCAGATCAATTATAACTGATGAAAGCAACTGAAGTGTATTTAGTTAGAAGATAGACACAAATGCTTGAGTAACTTAGCGGGACAGGTTGTATCTCTGGAGAGAAGGAATGGGTGACTTTTCGGGTTGAGACTCTTCAGTTTTGACCTGTAACGTTGCCCATTCCTTCTCTCCAGCGATGCTGAGTGAGTAACTCCTGCATTTTATGTCGATCTTCGGTGTGAACAGGCATTTGCAGTTCCTTCCTACACATTATGTATAGTTAGATATGGAGCATGCTGAAACAAATAAAAAACACAAAGTTGACATTAACCCCATGCCCAATCTCCGTTCTCAGGGAAAACAGCTAAAACAGAAAAGACTGCAGTATTTCTGGAACAAATGGAACATGATTGACGTGGCCATTGTACTGTGCAGCTGGAGTGCATTTGGACTGTATATAAAACGAGCAGTGATTGGACCTAGAGTTATAGCGGACTACCTCCAGAATCGGGACAGGTAACTGGGATATTTATCCAGTTCCTGTAAACACTGGAACATTCTGTACTTCCTATGTTGCAGAAATTGAAAGCCTTGGTGTGTGATTGTTGGCCATAAAAGTTGTGAATTTGTGTCCTAAATCTAATCTAGCATTATTTTCTGGTTGGTGATAAACAATAGACAATAGGTGCAGGAGTAGGCCATTCAGCCCTTCAAAATAGTCACTTGAAATAGCGATGTGACTATTTGTGCCATTTAATTTTAATGTGCTGTTGGCTGTGATAATGCATTTTTACACATTGTGTCTCATGGAAGTAAGGTGAGAATAAACTCTTCATCTTAAGCCCTTTGCTCCTCTAGTATGCACTAGGCCATTGACAAGTGTCCTCCACCTCACCGCAGTTCTTTTGAGATCTCCCCAGTTGAGACATTTCAGACATTTCTGTCTGGACACTTGGTCAAGAACAAAATACCTGATTATATTTATTTAAAAAAAACAGATAAATCTCATTCCCGATTGATGAAGGATAGAACACCTGTTATCCTGCTCCTCTGAGAACAAGAAATGGGTTTAAAATAATTCTTGAAGTAATATTTTCTCCAGCATGAAGGATCTAATATTATTCAACCACTGAGATGTGTAAAGCAGTTGCAAAACAGTGACTTCCAATAAGCGAGTTCGGTATTCCGAAAAACGCAAGGAATCATGGGGTTTGTCAAAGGTCATTCGCCATAAAGAAGCGCTCGCTGAACAAACTGCGGATAAATTCTCATCTTTATTCATAATTTGTGTGTAAAAATATATTTAATCTGTGGAACGGGGGTGCCAGGTAGCGGGAGAGTGGGGTTTAGCAGCGAGACAGAGGGGGCAGACTGGACCAGCGGAGAGACATTCTGCTGGCAGTTGCACGCACAGACCCGGGCCTCATCCGCAGCCAGGATCGAACCCGGGTCCTCGGCGGTGCGAGCGCTGCCGAACCCCCACTGGACTGCCCCCCCCTGAGTGTCCCTATCCCCGCCCGGGGGGATGGCTGGAGACATCCGGGGCAACCCTGGACCGACGGGACACCGGCCCAGAGCAGCAGCCCACGGGGCCACAGCTAGCTCGGAGAAGAAGCGCCAACTCCAGCCCAATCCCACCCCAACTCCCGAGGAATCCGCTCCCCGATGGGCCGGGGACCATCAGCCACACCCCTGCCCCATCCAGCAGCCACCGGCCAACCCCCCCTGGCACCAGTGAAAGCCGAGCACCAGCCATCAGTGGGGACACACACAAAGTGCTGCAGCAACCCAGCTGGACAGACAGCATCCCCGGAGAAAAGGAATGGGTGATGTTTCGGGTCGAGACCCTTCTCCAGAGGTGTTGCCTGACCCGCAGAGCCACCGCAGCACCCCGTGTGTATCCCCGCCAGCACCGAGAGGGTCAACTGACAGCCACTGGACAAGAAGAGAGGCGCAGCCGACGGTCCCCAGCCCCCACCCCAACCCTAACCCTAACCCTAACTGCAGTAGGACCTCCTTGCTTCTAAACACAAATCCTCTCGCAATGAAGGTCAACATGCCAATAGCTTTCCTCACTGCCTGTTGTACCTGCATGCTTACTTTCAGTGACTGATGTACAAGCACAACTAGGTCTCGTTTCACCTTCCCTTTTCCTAATTTTCCCAGCAGCACGTGAGGCTGGGAAAATACATCTCGGACCCGCAGACCCTCAATATAGGAGCACCGCAAGGACGTGTACTCTCCCCTCTCCTTTACTCTTTCTACACCAACGACTGCACCTCCACAGACTCCTCTGTCAAGCTTCTCAAGTTTGCAGATGACACAACCCTGATTGGACTGATCCAGGATCGGGAGGAATCTTCCTACAGACAGGAAAGTGACACAGCTGGCGTCCTGGTGCCATCGCAACAACCTGGAGCTCAATGCCCTTAAGACAGTGGAATTGATAGTAAACTTTAGGAGAGCTTCCCCTCCCCTCCCCCCACTCACCATCAACAACACCACAGTCACATCTGTGGAGACTTTAAAGTTCCTTGGAACCATCATCTCCAAGGACCTAAAAATGGGAGGCCACCATCGACTCCACAGTCAAAAAGGCCCAACAGAGGATGTACTTCCTGCGGCAGCTGTGGAAACACAATCTGCCACAGGCAATGATGGTCCAGTTTTATACTGCCATCATAGAGTCTGTCCTCACCTTCTCCATCAGCTGAGAAGGTTGTTGGCTGCAACCTTCCCCCCCATTTAGAAACTGAACACTGCAAGGGCCAGGAAGCGAGCGGGTAAGATCATCTCTGACCCCTCTCATCCTGGCCACAAACTCGTTGAATCACTTCCCTCTGGAAGGCGACACCGGACTGTCAAAGCTGCCACAGCCAGACATAAAAACTGCTTTTATCACATGAGCAGTAACTCTACTCAATAACCAAAAGTCTGTAGCCTCCTTTTGCTCTGATATTTTATTGCATTCACATGTTAAACTATAATGTTTTATTCTTAATGTGTTATGTTTTATTCTTAATTGATTACTGTATATTGCGCTGTTACTTGCGAGTGGAGCACCAAGGCAAATTCCTTGTATGTACACATACTTGGCAAATAAACGTACTTATTCATTCATTCATTCATTCATCTGAAACCATTCAGAAAATAATCTTCCTTCCTGTTCTTGCCACCAAAGTGGATAACCTCACGATAACCAGACAGGGCTGAACAATTTCTGGAGTTCATCCACGCAGTCTTTAAATCTTTGCCATTGCATCTCCACACTCAACTCTTTAAGCATAATTTGCCAGTTAATCCTAGCCAAATCCTATCTCATACCTTCAAAGTCTCCTTTATTCAAGTTCAGGAGCATCATCCCTGGATTAACCGTGTCACTCTCCTTCCTAATGTAGAATTCCACCATATTATGGTCGCCCTAACGGTAACATTTTTAGATATTCCGGTAGAGATTTTTCCCCTGGAGTCCAAAATCACCTTATCTGAAAAATTCATGCTTTCTCTGCAGCTCGTTCCTCTTAGCCACCATGCTCTTTGTGGAAATAGCTGCCCCTTTCAGTACCTTTGAAATCTTTACTCTCACCTTAAACCTATTCCTTTTAGCTTTAGGTAGACACAAAATTCTGGAATAACTCAACGGGACAAGCTGCATCTCTGGAGAGAAGGAATGGGCGATGCTTTGGGTTGACACCCTTCTTCAGACTTCAGCATTTTGGTTTGACCTTCGATTTAAACCAGCATCTGCAGTTCTTTCTTACACCCTTTAGCTTTAGTCTCCCTTCTGTTCACCTTATCTACACCCCTCATGAGACACTTCTATAGGCTGTGAAATGGTAGTTGAAAAATGTCCTAAAGCTGTAACATGGGCTACAAAACATTTGGATGCAGATATACCAATTTGATCATGACTTCAAAGAACTGCAAAAAGATAAAGGTTTACAGTAGATTTAATAATAAAACATTTGTCTTGATAATCATATTATATATGTAAACTGATGGTGTACGTGGTTACTTGCAGGTTCATCAACTTCTATGAGACTGCAATTACTGACTCTGCCCTTGGTTACGTGATTGCTTTCCTGGTCTTACTAGCGACCGTCAAATTCTGGAGTCTGCTGCATTTGAACCCGAAGATGCACTTAATTACTTCTTCCATGGAGCGAGCTTGGGGTAATCTTCTGGGACTTCTGCTCATCATGCTGGTGTTGCTCGTGAGCTACTCCTCTATAGTAAGCAAACTGGTATCCCCACTGTTCTCCCTTGTCCTCGCCCCTTGTCCCCACCCTTTGACTCCATGACCTCCTGCCATCCTACATCCCTTTCAGATATCTTAATATTTTATTTGCATCACCATCTGTGCCATAAAAGCCCTGAAGTCTGGAAAGTCCTCCCTATGTCTCTCTCAAGTTGCTCTATACATAATTTTTTTGTTTATGCTTCTGATCATGTGTGAAACTTTACTTGGTTGCTCCTGTGAAGTATCATGAGGGATGCTTTGACCTGGCTAAAGGAGCCATATAAATGCAAGTTGTTAATTCTGTAGAAACATATTTTATTATAATTACCCTTACCAAAAAAATTTACCAGAACATACGAGTGAATTCCCAGTTCAATTGGTCCGTTTGTCCCTTCTTTGTTATGTCACTAACATCATTACAGATTAAAACCAGGGCTTTATCTTCTCTTCCACAGTGTAACCTGGTCCTGGGTTTGAACCTCTCCTCCTACAGAACCTTCACTAGTGCAGTTGTAACAATGGTCCGTCTACAGCTTGGAGTCTTCAACTATGATGAGGTGAAACTGTTGCAATATCACTAAAACAATTGCAAATTGCTCTAATCCTGTGGATGTGTCAGAAATGTGATTTAATTACTGTTTGTGAATGTTTAATTAGGGATAATTTTGGTGCAGCCTAAAATTTACATTGGGGCTGGCATGGTGGCGTAGCGGTAGAGCTACTGCCTAACAGCGTCAGAGAACCGGGTTCCATCGGTTCAGAGTTTGTACGTTCTCCCCGTGACCTGTGTGGGTTTTCTCCGAGATCTTCGGTTTCCTCCCACACTACAAAGACGTACAGGTTTGGAGGTTAATTGGCTTGGTATGAATGTAAAACTGTCCCAAGTGTGTGTAGGGCAGTGTAGGTGTAGCAACTCTGGAAAGAAGGGATGGGTGACGTTTCAGGTCGAGACCATTCTTCAGACTGAATCAAGGGCGAGGGAAACACAGAGATATGGAAGGGTAAGGTGTGAGAATGAGAGATCAAGGGGGACCAAGCTCAAGGAAGATGTAGAATAGATCATTGTTAGCTCGGCGAAGGTGAGATGTCATTTTTATCTATATGTATGGATTGCAGCCCTTGCAAGGTGCAAATCATGCAGATTGTGAAATGCTGGTAAACAATGTACCAGATGGAGCTGGCTGCTGGGTGTGTGAGGAGCCACTATCCCAACTTTAGCTTGAGTCAGTCTTGTATAAATCTCACCCTCTCCTCCATCAGTGTTGGAGCACTGATGTGCTGAGAATATGGTGGGTGTACATTGGTGTGATCTCTCACTGATGTTGCCAGGAGGACTGGTGTACAAAAAAGCAAGCCCTTGCATTTGAACTGGGTCAGCAATCCTGTAGAGCAAGGTAACACAGGCACATGCTTCACTTAATTGAAATGTTTTTCAGTGATGCCATCAGAGTGGAGTCTGACAGCAGGTGAAATGGGTCAGCCTGTCCAGCACCAACCTCTGGGCTGATGGGCACCAAGGGGGTGTGTCTGGCCACCGGGCTGGATCCATGGTAGCAATAGCATGGGTTTCCCCCCCTTCTGCCATCATCACCTTGTCAGGGGAGTTTCTCCCAAACCAATTCTGAGGAATTCAGCCCTTAAATGATAGTATGTAATGCAACATTTAATCATCTGTACGTACATACCATAAGTGTCGGGGCTTGAATACTGTGAGATTTGATGCTGATTTTTGAATTATGCATGACATTTTGTTCCATTTTGTTCAGGTGCTGAGAACTAATCCAGTCTTGGGTGCATTCATCATCACTACCTGTGTGATCTTCATGACCTTCATCCTCATCAATGTCTTTATTTCTGCCCTACTCGTGTCCTTCAGTGAGGAGCGACATAATCCTACGGTGCGTACCCACAGTGGGCGCACTCTTTGTTGCTTTTGCCAACTGCTGGTGTTGCTTTACCGTCTGAAATGATCACATAGTCAACTCATGTTACACACGTGCACACACACACACACCGAAGAGTGATCTTTCTCTCCCTCACCCAATTACCATTCATAAACAAAACTCAGGAGCAAGTTGCAAACACAAATGTATACATATTGATCCCCAGCTGCATCTCATGTCTTCAGAAGATTTTATCCTTGGTTCTCTTATAAAAATAACAGAAATAATCTTTTGCTCAAACTTACTCCAAAAAGATACTACAGAAGATGATGCTGTTAATATTCAAAGCTCTGATTTTTAATTCATTTGCAGTCTGATTTCATAATATTTGGTGTCGTGCATTTGTTTCTTTAACTGTTTTACTTCAGTTTTGGGGGCTTATTCCGAAAAATACTTCCCTTAATTATTTTTGATGGCTTTATTTAAATTTCCCATACACAATTGTGAGAAATGTAATGCTTTCATACGTTCCAATACCACTGCCTGATCATTGTAGTAGTAGCCAACTTAACGGATGGGTAAATGCACCTTGAATGTCTTTTTTACCCAGAGGGTTGTGAATCTGTAGAATTCTCTGCCTCAGAAGGCGGTGGAGGCCAATTGGCTGGATGCTTTCAAGAGGGAGTTAGATAGAGCTCTTAAAGATAGCGGAGTCAGGGGATATGGTGAGAAAGCAGGAACTGGGTACTGAATGTGGATGATCAGGCCATGATCACAGTGAATGGCAGTGGTAGTATCTTAACCTCCTGATGATAACTCGTGGAATAGATTCGAGAGACATTTATTGTCATATGCACCAATTGGTACAGTGAAATTCGGGGTCACCATACAGCCAGACGAATAAAAAAGAACAAAACACGATAGTATTTTAACATAAACATCCCCTGCACAGTGGAATCAAAGTTTCCTACTGTGAGGGAAGGCCCAAAGTTCAGGCATCCTCCTCTTTGATGTTCTTTGATTTTATGGAACGGCTGGTCCATTCTAAGTGGACAGATTCTTGGTTCTTGGTTACTTGGACCTCCAAAATATTCCAACTGGAATTTAAACTGGAGGTGGTGAAGGGAGAATAGTCCTGCATGCCTGGGAAATCTCATTCAAATATAAACATATTTTTGGAGACCTTGAAAGAGCAGTTGTTGATTCCTTCGTCTGGGGCCATGGGTTCAGATTAAGATTTGGGAAAGCACGGACTGAGATGTTCAGCAATTTTCTCAGCATTGCAAATCCATGGAATTCTCCACCAAAGGAGCAGCACGGTGGCGCAGGGGAAGAGTTGCTGCCTTACAACGCTCGCAGCACCAGAGATCCGGGATCGATCCCGATTACGGGTGCTGCCTGTAAGGAGTTTGTACGTTCTCCCCGTGACTGCGTGGGATTTCTCTGAGATCTTTGGTTTCCTCACACACTCCTAAGACATACAGGTTTGTAGGTTCATTGGCTTGGGTTTGTATACTGGGTGTAAAGTGTCCTTAGGCTTGTGTTAATGTGTGGGGATCGCTGGCTGGTGCAGACTCGGTGGGCCGAAGGGACTGTTTCCTTGCTGTATCTCTGAACTAAACTAAAAAACTGTGTTTAGTCAAGATGAGATTGATAAATTGCTGGAAACTAAGGGAATTGAGGAAATTGGGGATCGGGTGAGAATGCGGAGAGTGTATAGGGTCTCATTAATCAGCAAGGCACACTTAAAGAGGAGAGTAGAATACTGAACATTTTATGCATCACCTAACCTGGGGCATTACAATGGAGTTGGCTCCATATTGGCTTTAGATAACTACAGGCCAGGACTGGTGTCCCAGTAATTTATGCAATACATATATTTTGTCCCTTTTCATTTTATTTACCTGGATTTATTTTTCTTTAACCTAATCTGCTGCTGCTTTATTGTGGGGAATGGAAAAAATCTAATTTTCTTGCAGTAATTCAGTAAAGCATGTTGCATTTCAATGAATTCTATTTCTATGATGTTGTTAGCTGAAAGTATTGTAAGGTTTGTGTGCGTATAGGGATTTTTTAAAAAATAGACTACAGATAAAAGCAAAGTCACAGGAAGTGAAAGATGAGACATCCAAAGTTCAGTGATTATATTGACTAATTCTATAGCCGTTACTGAGAAATGTAAACGCAGATGAACAGTGTTGTAAGAATCGAATACTTAAACTTTTCTGTTACCTGGTTGATCCAATTACTTTTCAGCCTTCGGAAAATGAAGAAATAGTTGACTTACTTTTGACAAGATTATGCGGCATCGTTGGAGTTCAAAGGAAGAAGAAGAGAACGCCCCAGTCAAATGCTGAAGTAATGGAATCTTTGCTCTAAGGGGAAAAGGCTAATCACCTAAAGGAACCAAATGGAGAAAACCAGACACCTTATTGAATGGTTGCAGAATTCTGCAAAGGGGAGAAACTATGTGATGCAAGAGCTAAGGAAGAGTGCAGATTATTTCACAACAAAAATGCAGTGCTTTTTTTTTGAATAATGTCTTCATTATTTTTTTTTTTCGCCTTCCATCACAGTGAGGAAAGTGGAGGAGTCACTGTGGTGGATGTTTATGTTCAAATGTATTTTGTGTGTTTTGTTGCTTTTTATTGGCATGAGTGTACGGCAAATCAAATGTTGCAAAACTTACTATGATTATTATTAGTGTTTTAGGTAATTATTAGACGTCTTAGAATTCATGTAAAGTTGATAAATTGCTAGAAAATATTCCATTTGGGAACATGAAAGCAGGGAAGAAGAAACAAGGAAATTGGATGCTGAAAGAACTCAGTAGACAACAGAGACAAAGGGTGTGCGGTTGCTAAACACTTTAACTCCCCCTCTAATTCCCGCACTGACCTTCTTGTCCTGGGCCTCCTCCACTGTCAGAGTGAGGTCCAATGCAAATTGGAGGAACAGCACCTCATATTTTGCTTAGGCAGCTTATAACCCAGCGGTATGAATTCTAATTTCTCTAACTTCAGGTAACCCTTACACCCCCTCTCTCTCCATCCCTCCCCCACCTTAGTTCTCCGACTAGTTTCACTGTCCTGATTAATTTTACTGATTGTATGCCTCCTTGTCACCTTCTCCTCTATGGAAATGTGGAACCATTCTCCATTTCCATATCATCATCTGCTTTGATCTGTCATTTTCACACCTTACCCTTCCATATCTCTAGACTCCCTCTCCCCTGATTCTCAATCTGAAGAAGGGTATCAACTCAAAACCGTTCCTTCTCTCCAGAGATGCTGCCTGTCCCGCTGTTACTACAGCATTTGTGTCTATCTTCTGAATGTCAATGATGCAGGTTGAGATCGCCCGACCTGCTTTGTCCCAGATTCCAGCATCTGCAGTATCTTTTGTCCTCATTTAACCCTGCATCTGAGCCTATTCTGCCAGTCTATGGTCTCGCTCTACGGTTAAGACAGTGGGAATATGATTTTTTCAAACACTCAGTCGAGTTCTTTTCAACGAGCATCACTTACAACTTCTTGTATTCCAACTTCTTTGTGGTAGAAATCCATTTTTGAATACATTTTGTCTATGAGATAACTTTTTGTAATGCACCTGAGCACCTCATCGTTTTGGATTCTAATTTCTCACCATTAAAAATACATTTAAATTTTAATATTGAAGAAGGGTCCCGACCCGTAACATCACCCATTCCTTCTCTCCAGAGATGCTGCCTGTCCCGCTGAGTTACTCCAGCTATTTGTGTTTATCTTCAGTTTAAACCAGCATTTGCAGTTCCTTCCTACATATAATGTATTCTTTAATAACTTTGGTTAACAAAAATCTCAGATGTAAAGTTAACAATTGACATTGTAGCAGTTACTCTATCTGCACCATTTATGGCAGACATGTTTTTTTTTTAATTGAAAGCGAAAGCCAGAAATTGTGGCAGGACTGAATTAATACATAGAGTTAATGATCTATATTCTAAAGCCTGAGTATCATTCAATTAAGTAACAACATGATGGGTGCTATTTAGGACATTTTTGAGGACTGTAATGTAAAGTTTTTAGAAAACTTGCTCAATTATGTTATAATATCAATGAGAAGGGAAATTTGAGTCACAACTAATGCAAACAACAAAAATGAAAACAGTTAGAAGGATACAAAATAATACATCTGTAGCTAAATCATGACAGACTTTGTGTTTGGTGTTTATATTCATTGCTTTGCTTTTTTTAAAGTTTGTTGTGAATGCTGTGTTACTTTTGTTACCTGCACTGTACTTAATGTAAACTCCTGTACAATTTAATCTTAAATAAATTCAGGCTTTACAATCTCCATGTAATTGTAAAGATTTTTCTGTGACCTGAAGATCTGCTTTGCTCTGTCAATATGAATTTCAGTGGTTAGATGGTGGAATCCTGGAACATTGTCTACAGGATTATCTTGAGGATGAATAAAAAAAATATTATATAAACAAAATACTTGTCTCTAGTTTCCAGCAAATACTTCAGCTCAACCAATATAATTGCAAAGAAAATATATAGAGATAGTATTTGCCTCAGGATTTGATTAAAAATTCCAAATGTTACCATTGCAAAACACTGCAAATGCTGAAAATTAGAAAATATTACAAATATTATAAATGTCAATGTGCAGCAGGTCAGGCAGCACTTTTAGAAAGAGATTTGTTTTGATTTAACATAAATACAAACTAGAGATCATATTAATCTTAATCATTTTACCGAGGACAAAAATGAAGTTGGCAGTGATCTGGATGAGTGGTTTTTATCTTTTGTGCATGAGAGTATTTTGTACATGGTGATTTTCAGTCGGGCTGATGCAATTTATAAGCAGGGTGTAGCAAAGTGACAAATATTCATGGATGTTTAGTATCTGTATAATACACGACAGATTAAGCCACAAGTAAGGTGCAGCGTAGCACCATACTGCACAGCACTGATGTTTGTTGGAGTTTTGTTCCATAGCTGTCCATGGTAGCATCATGCTTCTCCTGAAAATATATGACATTTCCTTTGTCTGAAACTCGTCATTTGCAAAACCATGAATTGACGAAGTAGATAATTCCACAGGCAGAGCATCTTTTGAAAGAAAATTGGCTCAATTCAGAAGAAGATTATAGAATCACAGAGAGAGAAATTAGATTTGGAATAGTCAACAAAAGCGACAGCACAGATATAGTACTAGAGTTATACAGCATGAAAACAGGCCCTTCGGCCCAATTCGACTATACCAACCAACCTTCCCCACACCCTCCATCCCATTCCTATCATGTATCTGTCCAAATGTCTTTTAAATGCTGTAATTGTACCCATCTTAACCATGTTACAGATTGTGGAGGCATTGATAGTGATCTTTCAATAAGCACTAGTCAGAAGTGGTTCCAGAGGACTAGAAAATTACAAATGTTACTCCGCTGTTCAAGAAGGGAAACTAACTTGGTCTGACTTCAGGATGAGGTTTCCGAGTGATTAGAAGCACAGGATAAAATAGGCAAAAGTCACCATGGTTTTGTGAAAGGGAGATCTTGCCTGACAAATCTGTTGGAATTCTTTGAGGAAATAAATAGGATATGAGCAGGATTGACAAAGGAGAGTCAGTGGATGTTGTATCTCAGTAGGCCTTTGATAAACTGCTGCACGTGAGGCTGCTAAATAAGACAAGAGCCCATGGTATTAGAGGAAAAATACTAGCAAGGATATCGGGTTGTCTAGCTGACAGAAGGCAAAGAGTGTCAAAAGGCGAAGAGTTCCACATGGGGTCGGTGCTGGGGCCGCTACTCTATTTGAATGAGGGAATTGAAGGCTCTGTTGGCAAGTATGCAGATGCAATATTCGCATTTATTTCAAGAGAACTAGGATATAAAAACAGGGATGTAATGCTGAGGCTTTATAAGGCGCTGATCAGACTGCCGTTGGGGTATTGGGAGCAGTTTTGGGCCCCATATTTGAGGGGGGATATGTTGGCATTGGAGAGGGTCCAGAGAAGATTTACGAGAATTATCTCGTGATAATTGCATTAACTTATGATGAGTGTTTGACAGAACAGGGCCAGTACTCGCTGGAGTTTAGAAAGATGAGGAAGGACCTCATCAAAACTTACTGAATAGAGAACAGCCTGGATAGAGTGAATGTGGAGACAATGCTTCCACTAATAGGAGTGTCTAGGACCAGAGGGCACAACCTCAGAATAAAAGGATGTATTTTTAGAAAGTAGATGAGAATGAATTTCTTTAGTGGTGAATCT
This sequence comes from Leucoraja erinaceus, assembly GCF_028641065.1. Lineage (NCBI taxonomy): Eukaryota > Metazoa > Chordata > Chondrichthyes > Rajiformes > Rajidae > Leucoraja > Leucoraja erinaceus. The sequence goes on from NC_073393.1 coordinate 38,043,441, forward strand.
GTGGAATTCATTGCCACAGGTGGCTGTGGAGGCCGTCATTGAGTATTTTTAAGGTTGAGATTGATAGATTCCTGATTTTAAGTGTGTCAAAGGTTATGGGGATAAGGCCGGAGAATGGGGTTGAGGAAAAGATCAATCAGCCATGATTGAATGGCGGAGTAGACCCGATGGGCTGAATGGCCTAATTCTGCTTCTATGAATTTGAACTTATGTATTCAGTAACATCTAGTCTTAATGCGTTGTACATCAATGATCTAAACAAAAATACTTTTGCAATAGCGTTCGTTTCTTACCTGGATTGGTTCATTCTTCACCTTTGTAATCTGAGAGAATGAGTGAATAATAAAACGGTGCTCTATTGTTATTGGTTTAATGAAACCTAACAAATGTGTTCACTTAGGGTGGAATAAAGGAGGCCAACAGTTACCCAACCCCAAGGCAAAAAGCATGAGCAGTACAACAACCTATACTTATAGTTTGAAAACAATGTATTTGCAGTAATGTTTAAGAATCTTCAGTACACTTACTTTGGACAAATTTAAGCAAAGGTTTACTATTACAACAATAAGAGGCATTCATTTTACCTCAAAATTCGGACTCGACAAAGGGAAACGTGAATTTTGAGATTAAACTTTGTTAGTCGCAATAAAGTATTGGCTCTTATTAACAATCTTAAAATGCTTCACATAATCCCAAGGGCATTACTGCGCTCCTTAACGCAAACACTGCAAAGCTGACACATCCTGAGGCAAGATCACAGAGGTACTGAAGTCAAGTCAAGTCGTCAAGTCAAGTCAAGTTTATTTGTCACATACACATACGAGATGTGCAGTGAAATGAAAGTGGCAATGCCTGCGGACTTTTGTGCAAAAGACAAACAACAAAACAACCAAACAAATTATAAACACAATCATAACACACATATTATTCATTGAAGAATCACAAGCTAAGGGCTGAAGCACAATGATGAAGGCGTCAAAGTTGTGGCACTGTTCTAGCAAGGCAATTGCAGCGTCCCAGTTATTTGAGAACATGCCTCAGCCATGACATGTATGAAAAACAAAAAATAGTCGTTGTCCAGTATTAATTTCAAAGGGAGTCTGTTTTGAGGTGACCCTCTGCACGACATAGGGCAGCAAATCTCTCTGGACTGCTTATCTCTTTCACCCCTGTGGTGATAGCTCGATGTTTTCCCCTTCATTATATCGACAAATATCAGAAAACATCCACGTTGCAATAATTATCCAGCCGGCAAACAGTGGGAATAAAGACCAGTGAAACTATGTCCATAACCTTGCCACTTCACAAATAGATGGGCAGCTGAAATCAAGGCCATTGATCATAGGCAGGGCATCTTTTAGGGAAACAAGGAGATAAGCCAAGTACCATTGTGAATGGCAAAGGGTTAGTTCTGAATGATTGGTCTCACTTCAACAATGAGAATCTTGGGGCATAACACAAGTTTGATGATCGCTGTGGGAAACAACTGGATTCCTCAAATTCAACCAAAGCAAGCAACAATGGAACGGCATCTAAAATATTAACTTTTCTGATATGGCCGTGCGGCAGCTGCACTACATTGTAAAGATTCTTCTTTAATAAGCTGAAAGAAGAACATTTTCCCTTACTTTTATTGGTCTGGTTTCCATTTCCCAAAAGCGTGCCAATGCCTTGTGGAGAGTCACAGGTAGAACAAAATGTCATTTAAAATCTTCCACCATGATTATGCCATGGATTTTTAATAGCTTGCAGTGGTTCCTTACCGCCTTTGTCTTTGATCAGACAGGGCTTAACATTGAGGACTGAGAATGGGTGAATATTCTGGATTTCTGTTTGGAATCTTGGGAAGCAAGAAGCATTTATCTGGACACTCTTTCAAGAGATTAGCAGAGCCATGAAAATCAAGATAGCACACAAGCTGCGAAGTGAATGGGTTTGGTAGTCCAAACGTTGCTTTGTGTGTCTAGAACCCAGTAGCCTGCTTCCCTTCATTAGATGTCTTCCCTCTGCTGTGGGTTCCAAACAACCCATTGAGTTTCTCCAACAGTAGGTCTATTAGTTCCTCATCTTCAGTTGGCTGGACAGCAAAGAAATACAATTTAAATAATGGTTAGATCTTAAAGCATACAAGCTAAATGAATACTGATTAAAAAAGGAATATAAACGATATTTTATATATATATATAGTTGCAAAAGGTTTGTTTTCTGTCAAGAAACATATACCTACTGTTGGGGACTGTCGCTCTATTGTGAAGGTCACCAGAAGCAAGGACAGAATGAGATTTAAAACCAAAAAGGACATACAGATGGTGGAAGTGGTGACAATGATTGCACCTGTAATGGGATAAAGCTCCATCACCTGGATGTGAAAAACAGCACAGAGACATAGTTAGAAAAGGAGAAATTACATGCATCTGTAATCTAGTAGTTTACAACCAGGATGACTAACAGGTAACATTCTAATTTCATTAAACTGGTGAGAGACGACTCCTTGCCTTGAAAATGGGAGAAAATAGCTGAGATTTTCATTTATTGGTGGTGGCTAATGGGCATTCAATTCAAGGGCAGTGGTTGTCATAAAATAAGTAATCCCTCTTCTGCAGTTTCTGATATTGGAGAGGATGAAAAATAGTTCAACAGAAAGATTCAACAGAAGGTGTTTGTAAAATGACAATGAGAAATCGCAGACCAGCACTAGTACCATGAGCTGTTTGAACTTGGAGTCTCCACTACATATATTGTTCAAGCTCTTAAAGATAGCAGAGTCGGGGGATATGGGGAGAAGACAGGAACGGGGTATTGATTGGGGATGATCAGCCATGATCACATTGAATGGCGGTGCTGGTTCGAAGGGCCGAATGGCCTACTCCTGCACCTATTGTCTATTGTCTATTGACTCAACCAGGCAAATAGTACTAACAAATTGCAATTACCAAAATAAACTCAGGGATTACTCAAATGTAATGAAAATGCTAACTTATTGGACACGGAGAAACTGGAGGTTTTACCAGATTAATGTCCACAACTTGCCTCTTTAATGTCTCTGAAATGATTCGCACCAGAACAGAAACAGTGACATTTATTGAACTCTTTCAAAATGTCGAGGCACCAATTGAATCTAGTTTAGGAATCTCAATCATACACTGATGGAAACTAGAGAAACGTTATAGGACTACAATTCTCTGGCAGCAACATTAAGTTGCTCATGATTTTTGCTCGCTGGCCAGCTATTTCCACAATGACCGTCTGTGGTTTTCGCAGAAGCAAAGACCTCATCAAGGCCACCACAGTCTTGTTGATAAAGGCCTGTGTAGAAGGGGGCCTTCTTAGTGTAAATTCCAGCAGGTAAAGCGTCTAGAATTAGCACATACTCTACTCCAATGTATTCTCTGGGCACCCCTCTATCCCCGATGTAAAGTCAACAAGCCAGACAGAAAGTGCTGGAGCAACTCAGCAGGACAGGCAGCATCTCTGAAGACAAGGAACGGGTGACGTTTCGGGTCGAGACCCTTCTTCAGACCCTTGTAAAATAAACAATGTTGCCTCTGTAGGTCTACCTATTGTGGATCTAAAACAGGTGCAATAACTAGTGGAGTGAGTGAGCTATACAGGCAGGATCGTCAGTGATAATACATTGGAGGGAACCTATTTTTAGACACCTGTGAGCCAACAGAAATGAATGCAGATTTCTGATCCTATTTTAGGCCAATGATATTAAATTTATTTATACAGGGCAGAACATTTGATGAGAAAGGCTCGTTAAACAGTATTCACTCCAAAATACTTTGTAGCATGTTAAACATTCTCTCACCTCAGCACAGTTGGAGTATCCCAGCTGGAGACTGAGCAATGATAACGCTGCCTTGAAGAACGTAGCATACGATGGCAAGTATGGACCCAGCACCACATAGGACTGCAGCATATAACGTTACAAATGACTTAAATAATCTCTCCTTAGTACAGTAAAACTTTCTCAACTGCTTTTATTTTAACGAATTACAGCAATAAATGTCAGCAACGTTTGTATTCCAGTGCAATGGAGAAAGTGAAAGCCCCATAGACACAAGACCAAGACTCGAACAACTAGTGTTATCAGTTACCTGAAATTACATATTTGTCTTAATTTGATCTTTTCCCATTCAGCTGAATAGATGCTCCATCTGAAATTAACCTAGAATTTTTGGGAATTTGGGCCTGTGCAAGATAATCTTCAATCAGGTGGATGAATTATTTTGAAGGATAGATCACAAAGGATTCAAGGAGACAGCTGAATGGATAGAAAATTGGCTTCATGGAAGGAAGCAGAGGGTGATGGTAGAAGGTTGCTTCTCAGACTGGATGCCTGTGACTAGTAGTGGGCCTCAGGGTTCAGTGTCGGGCCTGTTACTGTTTGTCATCTACATCAATGATTTGGATGAGGACATACAGGGCAAGATTAGCAAGTTTGCGGATGATACAAAAGTGGATGGTTTTGCAGATAGTGAAGATAGTTGTGAAAAATTGCAGCAGGATCTGGATCAATTGGCCGGATGGGCTGAGGAATGGTTGATGGAATTTAATACAGAGAAATGTGAGTTGTTACATTTTGGGACGTCGAACAAGGGCAGGACCTACACAATGAATGGTCGGGCTCTGATGATTGTAGAGCAGAGGGATCTAGGAGTGCAGGTGCATGGTTCCTTGAAGGTGGAGTCGCAGGTAGATAGGGTGGTCAAAAATGGTTTTGGCACATTGGCCTTCATTAGTCAGAGTATTGAGTATAAAAGTTGGGAGGTCATGTTGCAATTGTATAAGACATTGGTGAGGCCACATTTAGAATATTGTGTTCAGCTCTGGGCACCATGTTGTAGGAAAAATGTTGTCAAGCTGGAGAGGGTACAGAGAAGATTTACGAGGATGTTGGCAGGCCTAGAGGGTCTGAGCTGTAGGGAGAGGTTGCATAGGCTGGGACTCTATTCCTTGGAGCGCAGGAGGATGAGGGGGATCTTATAGAAGTGTGTAAAATCATGAGAGGAATTGATCAGGTAGATGCACAGAGTCTCTTGCCCAGTGTAGGTGAATCGAGGACCAGAGGATATAAGTTTAAGGTCAAGGGGAAAAAATTTAATAGGAATCAGAGGGGCAGCTGTTTCACACAAAGGGTGGTTGGTGTATGGAACAAGCTGCTAGAGGAGGTGGTTGAGGCTGGGACTAGCCCAATGTTTAAGAAACAGCTAGACAATACATATGTAGGTCAGGTTTGAAGGGATATGGTCCAAATGCGGGCAGTGTAACTGGGACATCTTTTCCGGTGTGAGCAAGTCTAAGGCTTTGGGAAAGATACACAAGGGCAACATCTGTTTCAGGGCTCAAAGTGGACTTGAAATTACTTCTCAGCCCTTCCCAACCTATGGAGGTGGACATGGTTGCAAAGGGCTACATAAAAACCCGAGGCAAATCCAAATGAGGCAAATGCTGTGTTCAGCAACTACCTCTTAATGTCAAAGTACAAGATTTGAGTATAGGAGCAGGGAGGTTCTACTGCAGTTGTACAGGGTCTTGGTGAGACCACACCTGGAGTATCGCATACAGTTTTGGTCTCCTAATCTGAGGAAAGACATCCTTGCCATAGAGGGAGTACAGAGAAGGTTCACCAGACTGATTCCTGGGATGTCAGGACTTTCATATGAAGAACGACTGGATAGACTCGGCTTGTACTCGCTAGAATTTAGAAGATTGAGGGGGGATCTTATAGAAACTTACAAAATTCTTAAGGGGTTGGGCAGGCTAGATGCAGGAAGATTGTTCCCGATGTTGGGGAAGTCCAAGACAAGGGGTCACAGTTTAAGGATAAGGGGGAAATCTTTTAGGACCGAGATGAGAAAAACATTTTTCACACAGAGAGTGGTGGATCTCTGGAATTCTCTGCCGCAGAAGGTAGTTGAGGCCAGTTCATTGGCTATATTTAAGAGGGAATTAGATGTGGCCCTTGTGGCTAACGGGATCAGGGGGTATGGAGAGAAGGGAGGTACAGGATATTGAGTGGATGATCAGTCATGATCATATTGAATGGCGGTGCAGTTTCGAAGGGCCGAATGGCCTACCCCTGCACCTATTTTCTATGTTTCTATTTTAATAATATTGATTAGATACTGGCATACAGCCTTTGATAATGTGGAGAGACAAAGTGAGATTTGTTTGTTCACCTACAGCTATTTGCAACCAATCCATGTTCAGCTGCTGCACCTACGTACACAGGTGAAACATTACAAGTGTGATACAAAATTAATCCTAACCTCGTGTTACATTCTTTGCTGTTTTTCAATAAGCTTAGAACAAAATATAATCAGTTATGTAAAATTTCTAAAGAGACTGAACATTTATAGTTTTGGATAATGACAGGAGTCACTACTTTCATTTCATTAATTACTATGTTCTAATCTAAATAATCTGTACAGGAATGTTACAAAGTGCTGGAATACCTTGGTGGGTCAGGCAGCATCTCTGGGAAACACGAATAAGTGATGCTTCAGGTCGGGACCATCTGCAAACAGAAGAATGTAGAGTCTGTCTGAAGAAGGATCCCGACCCGAAACGTTGCCTATCCATGTTCCCCAGAAATGCGACCTGACCCACTGAGTTACTGCAGCACTTTGTATCTATTTAGTAAAGCAGCAACTACAGCTCCATATGTGTACCGGGAAGGTGCTTACCACACTGGAGTAGGCCACGAGTAGCAGTCCTACAACTAGAAATAAACCTTTGAGTTCCTCCCAGGCTCTTTGCATTGCGCATGTGAGTAGATACAGCTTTGGGTTCAGATGCAACAGGTTCCAGAGCTTCACCGTGTTCAGCACCACCAATATAGAGATGGTGTAATTAAGGGCAGAGTTAATGAAGGCCACATCATGGAAACTTATATAACTGCAGAAATAATAGACGCGAAAGGTTGATTTATTGATGTTGGTAGATCCTTCAATAGAACTTTTAGTTAAATTACAATTAAAACACAAAGTACTTGCTCTATAACTCCAGGAAAAGCATTCAACTTAGAAAACCAAGCCCAAAGCCAAAGTATTATCTCACTATCTAGCTGAATATGCCAACTTATGCTAAGGACAAAAAATAACTCTGTATGCGAAAATCAACTACTGACATGTTAACTCGCTCTTTAAAAAAAACTAATCTTTTAGATGCAAGGATACAAAGAAAGATATCCAATATTCATCTATGAGAAAGATATCCAATATTCAAACATAAATTCAATGAAATTTAAATGGACTAAAGTGTAAAAACAAAATCATGTATTGAAAAGGAAAGTCACAAAAAGCTGGAGTAATTCAGCGTCTTTAGAGAAAGTGGATAGGTGACGTTCTGGGTCGGGACCCTTTTTCCGACTGATTGCAGGGGTGGGGGGGGAAAGAGAACTAGAAGAGTACTGAGAGCTGGCGTCTGGCATCAGTTCGCCAGACAACAACGGCACCTCGCTTGTCGGCGGGTTCAATGACAGTGTTGGGATTGTTGCTGAGAGAGTGGAATGCTCGCGTTCCAAAGAGGTGAGATTGAAGTGGGTAAGGGGAGTGGAGGAGTCAAAACGGCGAATTTTGTGCTCGCAGTTGGAAGTAAAGGGGTCCAGAGTGAGTAGAAGGCCGGCAGGCGGGGGGTCCAAAAGGAGGAGGAAAGTTGGAGATGGGAGAAGAGGTCCCTTGCCATAGAAAAATGCCCAGAGGTGTAGGCGAGGGAAGAAGAGCTTCACATCATTTGCAGGCCTGGAATTTGTTGGAGTGAGTGCATAGGGATTCGAAGATAAGGCTTTTATTGATGACGTTCTGTTCAGTATCAGTAAGTGGGAGGTCAGGGGCGGGATGGTGAACACACGACAGGGGTGAGGGATGCTCGGGCGAGGAGGTACTGTGGGAGGGGTGATGGGGGTTCAGGGAGAAGGGGGGCTGTAACAATGGGAGGGGGGTAGGAGAGGTAACGTTGTGAGGATGGGGAGGGGGGGAGGGCATCAGGACCCAGTTGTACCATTACAGAGTTCCATGTTGGAAGGGGGAGAAAGTTGGAGAAAACAAACCTACGGTTCCGAAACCAAATTGTTAGGGATGAAAATATATGTGAAGAATTAGATGTTTATTGTGGAAATACCTTTGAGGATTTTTGAGATAATTGTCTAGAGTAGCCCTTTCCAGTAATAATCGTTTCAGAAACAGTGCAAATCCACTCCAGCTGCACAGGATGATAGAGATTTCCATCAGATTAGCCTTCTTTGAAAAATACTTCCAGCTCTGCTGTTTGAGAAGTTTTCCCTAGGAACAAAAAGGCACAACGAATATTTCTGCACGATTGAAATATATTTAAACAAGATGTTTAGGTGTCTTTGCATTTACATTTTACATTTACAGTTAGATTATTGTGAAATAATTTGGATATGAAAATGTTGCCATTGCTGTTTATCATGGCGTAGCACTTTCAACGCAAGCTACGTTTCCTTTCACAAAGGCTGATATCTTCAACTTTAGTCACCAGTTCTTAGTTGTCTTAAGGTAGATTAGCTCTGTGAACATGTTTTGGTTACCTGTTGCACCATGTAGTAAATGGTGAGGAGCATATATGCAATCTTCACTGCAGCAAACAGAACTGTAATCTCTCTGTGGAGCAGTTGTATGCTTTCCAGAGAAGTCGAGGTTATAAAGGCCCCTGTACAAATAAATGAAAGCAAAGAGATACATAAACACAGTGGGCGGAAAATGTATAGTCAGATTCAGATTCAGATTCAAATTCAATTTTAATTGTCATTGTCAGTGTACAGTACAGAGACAACAAAATGCATTTAGCATCTCCCTGGAAGAGCGACATAGCAAATGATTTGAATAAATAATAATAAGTGTCCGGGGGGGGGGGGTGGTGATTGGCAGTCACCGAGGTACGTTGTTGAGTAGAGTGACAGCCGCCGGGAAGAAGCTGTTCCTCGACCTGCTGGTTCGGCAACGGAGAGACCTGTAGCGCCTCCCGGATGGTAAGAGGGTAAACAGTCCATGGTTGGGGTGAGAGCAGTCCTTGGCGATGCTGAGCGCCCTCCAACATTGACATTTTTGTTCTATCTTTAACTTGACTAATACATGCTCTGGTGTTGTGAGATCAGTTGCAAGACATGGGAGAGTAAAAATCCAACTATGTGTTCAACACCCCAAATATAATAAGCAACAAACTCTGACTTAAACAAAACCTATTGTGCAATAGATGTACACGACCAAAGGTTGATTCTTGCAAATTAGTTTCAGAACCGTCCATGACCAAAGACAAATTTATCTATTCACAATGCCATTATATGTTTTTTCTCTCAGGATGTGCCTACTAATGCTGAGTTCGGCATTTAATTAAACCTCTTGAGAAGGTGGTGAATTTAGCACCAGATTAAGTCATTGCTGCCAGTGCAATAAATCCTTTTAGATAAGGAACTATGAGAGGGCAGTGAGTGAAGTGGGAGGCAGCACCGAACATACATTGTAGCAGCATTTTAGAACCAATAGACACTTTTTGCAAGCATTTTACAACCAATAGAGAGACTCTTTGCAACCATTTTAGAACCAATAGACACATTTTGCAAGCATTTTAGAACCAATAGAGACACTTTTGCAAGCATGTTAGAACCAATAGAGACACTTTTTGCAAGCATGTTAGAAAACAAAGATCCTATAGCAGAGCTCTGCTATAGGATCTTTGGTTAGAACCATGGTCACTTTTTGCAAGCATTTTAGAACCAATGGACACTTTTTGCAAGCATTTTAGAACCAATAGACACACTTTTTGCAACCATTTTAGAACCAAAAACAGACACTTTTTGGAACCATTTTAGAACCAATAGAGACACTTTTTGCAACCATTTTAGAACTAATAGAGACACGTTTTGCAACCATGTTAGAACCAATAGACACTTTTTGCAACCATTTTATAACCAATAGAGACTTTTTGTAACCATGTTAGAACCAATAGACACTTTTTGCAAGCATGTTAGAACCAATAGAGCCACTTTTCGCAAGCATGTTAGAACCAATAGAGACACATTTGCAACCATGTTAGAACCAACAGAGACACTTTTTGCAAGCATTTTAGAACCAATGGACACTTTTTGCAAGCATTTTAGAACCAATACACAGTTTTTGCAACCATGTTAGAACCAATAGACACTTTTTGCAACCATTTTAGAACCAATAGACACACTTTTTGCAAGCATGTTAGAACCAAAGATCCTATAGCAGAGCTCTGCTATAGGATCTTTGGTTAGAACCATGGTCACTTTTTGCAAGCATTTTAGAACCAATAGAGACACTTTTTGCAAGCATTTTAGAACCAATGGGCATTTTTGGAAGCATTTTAGAACCAATAGAGACACTTTTTGCAAGCATTTTAGAATCAATAGACACTTTTTTTGCAACCATTTTAGAACCAATAGACACACTTTTTGCAAGCATTTTAGAACCAAAAACAGACACTTTTTGGAACCATTTTAGAACCAATAGACACGTTTTGCAACCATGTTAGAACCAATAGACACTTTTTGCAACCATTTTATAACAAATAGAGACTTTTTGCAACCATGTTAGAACCAATAGACACTTTTTGCAAGCATATTAGATCCATATAACCATATAACCATATAACAATTACAGCACGGAAACAGGCCATCTCGACCCTTCTAGTCCATGCCGAACACGTATTCTCCCCTAGTCCCATATACCTGCGCTCAGACCATAACCCTCCATTCCTTTCTCGTCCATATAACTATCCAATGTATTTTTAAATGATAAAAACAAACCTGCCTCCACCACCTTCACTGGAAGCTCATTCCACACAGCCACCACTCTCTGAGTAAAGAATCCAATAGAGCCACTTTTCGCAAGCATGTTAGAACCAATAGAGACACATTTGCAACCATGTTAGAACCAATAGAGACACTTTTTGCTAGCATTTTAGAACCAATACACAGTTTTTGTAACCATGTTAGAACCAATAGAGGCACTTTTTGCAAGCATTTTAAAACCAAAAACACACTTTTTAGAACCATTTTAGAACCAATAGAGACACTTTTTGCAACCATTTTAGAACCAATAGAGACACATTTTGCAACCATGTTAGAACCAATAGACACTTTTTGCAACCATTTTATAACCAATAGAGACTTTTTGCAACCATGTTAGAACCAATAGACACTTTTTGCAAGCATGTTAGAACCAATAGAGCCACTTTTTGCAAGCATGTTAGAACCAATAGAGACACATTTGCAACCATGTTAGAACCAATAGAGACACATTTGCAACCATGTTAGAACCAATAGACACTTTTTGCAAACATTTTACAACCAATAGAGAGACTCTTTGCAACCATTTTAGAACCAATAGACACATTTTGCAAGCATTTTAGAACCAATAGAGACACTTTTGCAAGCATGTTAGAACCAATAGAGACACATTTGCAACCATGTTAGAACCAATAGAGACACTTTTTGCAAGCATTTTAGAACCAATGGACACTTTTTACAAGCATGTTAGAACCAATGGACACTTTTTACAAGCATTTTAGAACCAAAAGAGACTCTTTTTGCAAGCATTTACAACCAACAGAGACATTTTTTGCAAGCTTTTTGCAAGCATTTTAGAACCAATAGATACTTTTTGCAACCATTTTAGAACGAATAGAGACACTTTTTGCAAGCATTTTAGAAGCAATAGAGACATTTTTTGCAAGCATTTTAGAACGAATAGAGACACTTTTTGCAAGCATTTTAGAACCAATACACACTTTTTGCAACCATGTTAGAACCAATAGAGACACTTTTTGCAACCATTTTAGAACCAATAGACACACTTTTTGCAAGCATTTTAGAACCAAAAACAGGCACTTTTGGGAACCATTTTAGAACCAATAGTGACACTTTTTGCAACCATTTTAGAACCAATAGAGACACTTTTTGCAACCATTTTAGAAGCAATAGAGACACTTTTCTCTGCAAACATTTTAGAACAAATAGACACTTTTTGCAAGCATGTTAGAAGCAATAGACACTTTTTGCAAGCATGTTAGTAGCAATAGAGACACTTTTTGCAACCATTTTAGAAGCAATAGACACTTTTTGCAAACATTTTAGAACAAATAGACACTTTTTGCAAGCATTTTAGAACCAATAGACACTTTTTGCAAGCATTTTAGAACCAATGAAGACACTTTTTGCAAGCATTTCAGAACAAATAAAGATGCTTTTTGCAAGCATTTTAGAACCAATACTTTTTGCAAGCATTTTAGAACCAATACTTTTTGCAAGCATTTTAGAACCAATACTTTTTGCAAGCATTTTAGAACCAATAGAGACATTTTTTGCAAGCATGTTAGAAGCAATAGAGACACTTTTTGAATGCATTTTAGAACCAATAGACACTTTTTGCAAGCATTTACAACCAATAGAGACATTTTTTGCAAGCTTTTTGCAAGCATTTTAGAACCAATAGATACTTTTTGCAAGCATTTTAGAACCAATAGAGACACTTTTTGCAAGCATTTTAGAACCAATAGAGACACTTTTTGCAAGCATTTTAGAACCAATAGAGACACTTTTTGCAAGCATTTAGAACCAATAGCGACACTTTTTGCAAGCATTTTAGAACCAATAGAGACACATTTTGCAAGCATGTTAGAAGCAATAGAGACACTTTTTGAATGCATTTTAGAACCAATAGACACTTTTTGCAAGCATTTACAACCAATAGAGACAGCTTTTTGCAAGCATTTTAGAACCAATAGATACTTTTTGCAAGCATTTTAGAACCAATAGCGACACTTTTTGCAAGCATGTTAGAACCAATAGAGACACTTTTTGCAACCATTTTAGAACCAATAGACACTTTTTGCAACCATTTTAGAACCAATAGACACTTTTTGCAAGCATTTTAGAACCAATGGACACTTTTTACAAGCATTTTAGAACCAAAAGAGACTCTTTTTGCAAGCATTTTAGAACCAATAGAGACACTTTTTGCAAGCATGTTAGAACCAATAGAGACACTTTTTGCAAGCATGTTAGAACCAATACACACTTTTTGCAAGCATTTTAGACCCAAAAGAGACTCTTTTTGCAAGCATTTTACAACCAATAGAGAGACTTTTTGCAACCATTTTAGAACCAATAGACACATTTTGCACGCATTTTAGATCCAATAGTGACACTTTTTGCAAGTATGTGTTGGTCTATCACATAAAATCACAATTAAATACATTTATGTTTGTGGTTGTAGCGTGACAAAATGTGGAAAAGTTCAAGGGGTATGAAAACGTTTGCAACCCACTGTATAGTCATTGATGAAATAGCTGAAAATTATTGGATCTAAGTTCCTGTCCCAAGTAATTCCTGTTCATGTTTTGGATGTTGCACCGAATAGATTCAATCATGAAATTCAGTAAAGGATCTGCAACATTTTAAATATACATTGGGTTTTAACTTTTCCGGGTTCTTTGTGACTTCTCATTTAATTATAAGCAATTTTATGACAATGATAAACACATCAACATTGAACTGGGAATCATTAAAATTCAACTCCATGATAAAGAGTCTTAATTTACAAACTTACAGAAGCCTAATCCATCATGCTGAGTTTGATATATAGCAGCAAAGCGTTCCAAAGGACAAACTTAATTTTAAAATGTTTGACAGCAAACTCTGTTTCATGCATTGGAATGACTGAACAACACTGTCCCATACATCATGTAGTTTGCATTATAACATGTACTCTATATTGAATGATGACTGGAATGATTGTGAATGCATGTCACATAAATTAAAAGAGAAAATATCATTCTATTTATCTCGCCTTTGTTCCTGGCCTGATTCATCACAAAGTCGGAAATTTATAAACAACTAAAAGTATGAAAAGTCCAAATAGGTCTTTCCTGGACAGCCTATTATTCTAGATTTGACTAGATAAAAAGCACCTACTGTAGTCTCAAGAAGGGTCTTGACCCGAAACGTCGCCTATTCCTTCGCTCCATAGATGCTGCCTCACCTGGTGAGTTTCCTTAGCTTTTTTGACTACCTACTATAATCTCTGGTAAGTCCTTACCTATGCCATTGACTACAGTGGCGGACTGGGCCTAAAAATATTGGTTGCCAGGAGACAAAGGGGGCCGACTTCATCAGGGGCCCACTTGATATAGGGGGCCCACTTCATCAACACCCTGGCCAGTCCGCCACTGATTGACTACATATAAAGCAATACATCTCTGTTAGTCCTTACCTATGCCGTTGGTCTCCAGTGTCTGAATGACTACACAGAAGAGATTCACATTCGCATTATACACTGTGAACTCGACAAAGATGGCCCTAGTGTAACTGTCTATCCAATTATTTTCAGCCAAGTATTTAACAATCCTGCAGAGAAAATCAGAATAAAAATGCTGTAAAACCAATGCCCAGGAAGAAAGTACAGGAGCCTGAAGACTGTAACGTCCAGGTTCAGGAACAACTTCTTCCCTACAGCCATCAGACTATTAAACACAGCAAATAAACTATGAGCTCTGAGCTGCAAAAGACTATATTATTATTTATTATCTGCACTATATTTGTTATTTATTTATTTTTTTTCCCCGTTATATACAATGTTTACATATTCACATATTCTGTTATGCAGCAGCAAGTAAGAATTTCATTGTCCCATCCGAGACATATGACAATAAAACACTCTTGACTTTCATTACTTTACAAAAAGACACACAAAGGGGCACGTTGAAGGAACGCGTATCTGCAGAATAACTGATTTACCTGGAGGCATTCTCTATTTCTGTGGTTAGATCAACCACATATCCACTTCCTCTGTACAATGCAAGAGATCCCCAGAATGGATACTCCTGTAATTTTGACTGGTAGTGCCAGATGTAACTGAGATTTGAGGTCTGCGCTGATATGTTCTTTGTCCATTGCTCTCCATAGTTTGACATGTCCTCCTCATCAAAAGAGTACGGTACTTTGCATTTTTTAACAATTCCTTTCAATATTTTCAATGTAGGGCAATCATGCCTGTTTACTCTCAGTTGTTGAATGCGAGGACTCCCAAGCAGTATCCAATAACCATTGGTTATAAGTCCTGGCAACAGAATCATTCACATTAGTTCTTGGATGAGCTTTGTCTTGGAGCTCTGAAAGGAATACTCCACAATCAACACATTATCCTCCGACATTTTCATCACCTCCTAAGGGACCTTACCACTAATCACAACTTCCCATCTCTACCCCTTTCCACCTTCCGCAAGGACCGCTCCCTCCGCAACTCTTTGGTTCATTCATCCCTTCCCACCCACACCACTGTCTCCCCAGATACTTTCCCTTGCAACCGCAGGAGATGCAACACCTGTCCCTATACCTCCTCCCTCGACTCCATCGAGGGACCCCAGCAGAGTGATGCCACATGTAAACTGGAGGGCCAGAACCCCACATTTCACTTGGGTAGCTTTCAACCCAGCAGCATGAACATTGATTTATCTAATTTAAGTAATTTCATCTCATGCTCCCTTCCTCTCTTTCCCCCCCCCCCCCCCCTTGCCCCCTTTCTCTTCCAGAGTCGTTTAACCAGTTCCACAGTTCTCCACGTTGCATCTCTTGAGATCACACCTTCCCAAGCCAACAATGGATCTACCGGGCAATGCCCTGCCTGAGGTCATTTGTGGCTATCCTGATTAATCCTGGTCTTTTCTCGTCTCCAGCTCTTCACCTCCCTCCAATACTGAAGAAGGGTCCCGACCCGAAACATCACCCAACCTTTTTCTCCAGAGGTGCTGCCTGACCCAAATGAGTTAGGCAGCACTTTGTATCTATCTATGATAAAACTAAGTGTTATCTAAAAAATACAATCTGTATCTAACTCACAAATCAAGCAGGAAGAAATTCTTACATGTAAATTCTTGAATGAGGTATGGTTATTAATTTCTGATAGGAATATCACTAAACTAAGCATCGCTTGAAAAGACAATCTGTACCAAATTCGCAAATTAGTCATAAATTTACCAGCAACCTTTTTCCGTGAGAATTCACATAGAATATGCTTACCTTCATAACTTCCATACAGTTTGGGCAGTAACAGTTTGTTGGCCCAGAAGTAGAAGTCATCGGTGCTTCGGATATGATTGAAGGAAGGAGTGAAGGTTTGGTTAATAGCACTGTTGAAGTGGAATGAACTGAGATTTTTCTCTCCATATGCAATAGTTAGCAACAAGGAGAGAAACATCAAATGAACTGAAAGATAAAAGCACACATCAGTATATGAAGATCTCAAAGCTTTCAGTTAGTGTATATATATATATATATATCTTTATTATGAAAACACTGAAGTGATCTTAAAGCAGAGAGAATACAAGCCCTAATTGATATTAGTGAGCAATTAAAAAAATCATTCATGTACCTAGAATCTCCTGCATCCGAGCATTCAATTTCTTCTCTTTTCTTTTCATTTCTTTAATGTGTTCTACAAATTGGACTGCGGGTGGATGGTAGATTTCACTATTTTGTTCAGCTGGTAAAACTTTCTCATGTGTCCCTGTGAATAAATCAAAATCTTTTTAAGGATGCGAATAAATTAGAGATGGTCCTTCAAGGTGAGATCAAATTAGATAATAGGTATTTGGGTCACCAGGTTTATATGTTATTAGTTATATCCTGCCCACTCTGGTCTTGAGATGGGGTCAGTGGCATTCAACAGAGTGACTTTCTAGAGAAACAGAACAGCAAAAATCACCTTTGCATATTAACTGGATATTCTCCAAGAATTGAGGAGGAAATTGACGCAGGTATTTCCAAACACAATGAGCACATCAGACATTTGAAGGGCAGGCTGTGGATGAGGTCATGTGATTCATTGCACCGTTCAACTAGAGCATTGCAAATAAACCGGGGCATGCATTTCCAATCTAGGAAAGCTGTGACCATTCATATGAAGCATAAACTTTCAAATATTGCAAGTGCAAACTGCATTTGCATCAGCTGACAACTCCAAAATGCTCTGGAGATCATAAGTGATAGGAGCAGAATTAGGCCATTTGGCCCATAAAGTCTACTGTCATTCAATCATGGCTAATCTATCTCAGCCTCCAAAACCATTCTCCTGCCTTCTCCCCATAACCCGACATCTTATTACCCATTACTGATAGAGGATGCAGAGAAGGTTTACCAGAATGCTGCCTGGACTATTGACAATGGTGGGGGCGCTGTCCTGAACGGCGCCTATCTTGCAGCTGTCCGTTTTCTTTCACTTCTTTTTATTGTTTTTAGTACGTTAAAGTGTTTAGTTGGGGGTCTAATCTATTATGTGTGGGGGGGTGGTGGGAGGGGAAGGGGGAAACTGCTTTTCAAGTCCCTACCTGGTCGGAGAGGCTGCCTTCCTCCGAGCAGCACTTTCGACCTGTCCTGGCGGCCTACCAGCGGGTCCTGGAGCGACGTTTCCCTGAGGGGACCTGGCCAGAACATCGGCTTTGGCGGCGGCGCGGCGCTGGAGCGCTATTGCGGAGCGGGTGATGCCCTGTCTGGGTCGCCGCGCTGGAACTCCAGTATGCTGGGACCGCCGATAATAACATCATGGAGCCGGGGTTCTGTGGAGCGGCCAGCTGCGGCGCTGAACTTACATCTCGGAGCCTGGGATCTCTCGCCGAGATCGCCAGTGTGTGGGGCTCCATTCGGCGTGGTCTGTTGGCTTGGTAGGAGGGCGGCCATTCCTGGCACTCCAAGCCGCTGAGGGTTCTCCCGACGTCGGAATACCATCACCCGGCGAGAACGGCCGGGAACATCGGGCCCCCGTAGCGGCGACTGTGGAGGCCTCATAGGCCCGACTTTGGGTGGACAAGAGGATGGGGACTGGACTTTGTGCCTTCCCCCACAGTGGGAACCATTGTGGGGGGATGTTTTTATGTTCTAATGTTAAAGTTCTTGAATGCTATGTTGTATTTTTATTAGTGTGCTGCAGGAACATCTGAATTGCCCCTCGGGGACAAATAAAGTGTTTTGTATTGTATTGTATTGTATTGTATAATTGCCTGTGCATAGTTGAGATTGGGCAAAGGAATGTGAGGTGTAAAGTGACGGCTATAGAGTGCAACTTGTGCAGTTGTAGAGAGAGGAAGTGTGTGTGTGGAGTGGTTGCACTGTTTTGTGTGCATTTGTGTATATTTTGTGCAGCCATTGGTCTATCGTGATGTCTATGAGTGAGTGTTGCAGCTAAAGGCAGCATGCGAGGCAAAGTTCCAACAGTGAGAGCACTTTCTTTGTCTGGTCATGGAATTTTATCCTGCATTTCTCCCGCTAGTGATTAACATGGGAGCATTCAGCTGCCTCACCCTCTTCCCTTCAGGCATAGCTGATTTCCTATGACCTCATCCATGCCAACTCATCAAGCACATTGATGGGATACACTGTCTATATCTCTCGTTCCCCAAGTACTGTCTATATCTCTCGTTCCCCTTTCCCCCGACTCTCAGTCTGAAGAAGGGTCTCGACCCGAAACGTCATCTATTCCTTTACTCCAGAAATGCTGCCTGACCAGCTGAGTTACTCCAGCATTTTGTGCCTACCCTCAAAGATATTAATTTTCTTCTATTTATTCATTCATTTCCAACTGAGCCATACTGGATTAGCACTGCAACCACGAAGTAAGTCATTTTTTGGACACTTCACTTTATTACAATATTTAATTACGTCCTGTTGCTGGTGAGTTAGAAATACCAGCAATGTGCAGGTTTAACTAATGTAGTAGGGATTTTCTATGCAAGTTTAAAGCATTACTTTTCACACATCTGCAAGAAGGGCTGATACTCAAATCGTATCAACACAAATCCAACAGGGCGGTTTGATAAATAATAGTCGTGTGAAAATCTGAAGATATCTGATGCTGTTTTAGCTTCCAACACATAGAGCAGTTAGCTGGACCATATCAAGTGATTCAGCCCTACATGTCTATGCCAAAAGAACCCGCTTCTCAAAATATAACAGGAACCTTTGTTTTTCTGTCCTCTATCTATTATTTTCATACACCCTTCCCATCTGGGAATTTCGCAAATACTTCCACAAGTAATGGATTCTTGTGGATCTTTTTGTCATTGAAACTATTCAACTTCTGCTCCCCGCACTTTAATTTATCTTGTTTGTCAAAGCAAACCTACAATGTGTCTAAGTCAACCCATGTGGCTGGCCGGCATCTTGAGTTTCTCTCCCATATGACACCATGAAGCACAACTAGTTCAGAGATCCACTCCCTGCCCTGCCAACCTTCAACCAAACTGCGAACATTAAAACTTCCGTTCTCGGATTCCATGCTAGCTGACATTGCAAATGCATCCCTCTTCTCAGATATCCTCTACTTTCCCATCAAATCTGCCGATGCATTCCCCTCCACAGAAAAAAAGCAAACATTGTATGTTTTCTTTTGTAAAGTCTTAGTTTGTTTCCATACAACCAGGGGCACCGGGACATTGGCTGCCCTGTCAGCAGTCTGTTCGTTTTTTCATACGTTTTGTTATTTTTTTAGTGTGTTAAAAGTTTGTTTCAATGTTCTTTGGTTTGTTTTATGAGGGGGGAGGGGATCGGGGGAAACTTTTTTTTAGGTTCTTACCTTGCCGGAGATGTGATTAATATTCGGACCACATTCTCCGGGCGATCTGCGGCCCTCCATCGATGGAGCTGGTGCCTCCTCGGACTGACTTTGAACCTTATCGCCGGGCGCGGACTTAACATCAGAGGTGATCCCTTGCCTGGAATCGCTCCCACCACGACCACTGCGGACTTACCATCAAGAGCTCGCAGTCTTCGGGAGAGGCTAGTCAGGAAGCTCCAACGTCGCAAAGGTTCGACCAGACCCGACGTGAGGTTCGATAGCCCGGCGCAGGGGTGCTGACATCCCCCTGATGCAGGAGCTGATCGCCTCGACGCAGAGGGCCTGAACGCCGCCGGCTACGGGACTCAAGATCGTCCCGTCAACGGGGGCTCGAGACCCTCGACCGAGGAAGAAATAAGGGAAGGACATGAACTTTATTTCGCCTTCCATCACAGTGAGGAATGTGTAGGAGTCACTGTGGTGGATGTTCATGTTAAAATATGCTTTTTAGTCTGTTGCTTTTAATTGTATGACGGATCTGGCCAATGAAATTCCTCGTATGTTGCAAAACATACTTGGCGAATAAAGTGTGATTCTGATTCTGATTCTGATATGCATTTCCCCCTACAACTGCAAGTAATAAGCCATTTCCTTCCTACATCAAGAAGGGAGTTTGTACGAGTTCATCTTTGATAATAAGGTGATTCTAAAAACTGTATACATACTTGTTGTCAGCTGGAATGTCTGTTCATCGTCATGACGATCTACTTTTTTCATGAATACAGCGACAAAGACTGCAGCACAAAAAACCTTCAGGACAAAGGATTTAGGCGATGGAATGAAAAATATAATTTTGCATTATTAGCCAGAACCTAAATATGTGCAAATTCTTCAGTAATTCAGAATTTTAATTTTTCATGTAGTTAAAATGCAAAAGCAATTTTCTTTCATCCTAAAACAACAGAAAGTTAAAATGAAATGTTGTCTGATACACATTTTTCTTTATCAAAACTATCTGCCATCTTAGAAACATAGAAACATAGAAAATAGGTGCAGGAGTAGGCCATTCGGCCCTTCGAGCCTGCACCGCCATTCAATATGATCACGGCTGATCATCCAACTCAGTATCCTGTACATGCCTTCTCTCCATACCCCCTGATCCCTTTAGCCACAAGGGCCACATCTAACTCACTCTTAAATATAGCCAATGAACTGGCCTCAACTACCCTCTGTGACCAGATTCACCACTCTCTGTGTAAACTTCAAATATTTAATTCAGATATGGAGTTAGCTAGTTCCTTTAATATGTTCCACTGGGATTTGTAAGGGCACTCTCGCATCCGAAAACTCGCTAAGTTATCAGAGCCTTGAAAAACTTATGTTGAATAGCCTGGAGCTAACTCTTGAGTTACATCAAATGGATGTGCGGTGAAGGCTTTCGGTAAATTACTTCACACAGTGTAATATTGACATGTACAGCTGAGATTTTATGTCAATGATAATGAGAACAGGATCACACCCTTCAGCCCACAATGTCTATGCTGAATATGATGCCAAATCACACTCATCTCCTCTTCCTGCATGTGATCCATATCCCTTCATTCCCTGTATATCCATGGCCTTAGCTTTTGTATCTGCTCCACCACCATCCTTGGCAGTGCGTTCAAGGCAAGCACCGCTCTCTGTGTAGAAACATTTGCCCTGCATTTCCTCTTTAAACTTTCCTGCTCTGACCTTAAAGCTATGCCTTCTTGTCTTTGACATTTCTAGGAGAAGGATTCTATCTATGCCTCTCATAATTGTATATACTTTCTATTAGATTGTCCTTCAACCTCCAATGATCCAGAGAAAACAATCCAGGTTTGTCCAATATCTGCAACCTTCTAATCCAGGCAACATTCTGGGAAACCTTTACTGCATCCTCTCCAAAACCTCCTTATCTTGCTGTAAAAGGGAAACCAGATCTGCACGCAAATGTGACCCAACCAAAGTTTTATCAAGCTACTCATTTATCAACCATTTCTTCAGGCCTCTTACCTTTACTGGCTGCAGAATAAACACACTTTGAAACAGCGATGTTGCCATGGAGATTAGCCACTTTATTGACTGCACTTTACCATACGTTAGTCCATATAACATGGTGAAGAAGGCAGATGTAGCACTCGTTACAACCACTAGGGACCAAGCAATGTACACAAACCACCAAGGCAATCCATTAAAGTGCCTTTGTCCAATCTTGTCCTCCTGAGTGTCAGGGTGAGTCGTTGCCCTGTTCGATCCTCCAGTGGCCGCTGTACTTCTGTCACAAAAACATTTAAGGTTTCACGGTTTCAAGGTCAGTTTATTGTCACATGTACCAGTTAAGGTACAGTGACATTTGATGCAATTAAATTACATTTTCACCTCCTGCAGTAATAAAAATATTACAGAAACAAAATGTCACATGGTGTTGCACGTTTTCCTGATTGTACTTCATGAGATCTTGATTTCATGAATTTTGGTGATATAGGATCAGCAGCAAGGAAACTGAATGCCTTAAAATCACATGGTCTTAATGTAGAAGGCCATAACTGCTCCACCATCCCATCAGATAATGGCTGATCAGCACCTCCACTCCATTTTATGCCATAGTAGCAATGTTACAACATTTTGAGATTTAAAAAATCAAGTCTGCAATTTATCCCATCAGATAAAGCATAACAATAAGTTTAATTTGACACCTAATTCACTTTCATATCTCAAGTAATAAAAAAGTTATGGCCATTTTCATACTCGGAAATTAGCATCTTGTTCCCTATTGATTTTCTATGGTCATAACAAAAAAGCTGTGATCGTGGACAGTCAAAAGCCCATAACCTTCTTAAAAATTAAGAGAACTGAATGAAATTTTCAGTTATCATAGATTGAAGCATTCTGAAACAAATATAAAATAATCTTACTTGGATGACCTGAAATTAAAGCATATAATCAGTTAGTTACCCAATTGTAGCCAATTTCAAACTTCAATTACTAGATCTAAACATCTATCCATTTCTTAATAAATGATTAACATTTTTAAATAGCCCAAGTGTCCAAATAATATTCACAAATAATTCACAATAAAACATGATTTTTAAATCTCATTTACATCAATTTATAGGCCAAATGGAAGGAATTTAGTGTTCAATTGCTGTAAATTAAAGTCAATTTAAATCAGCTTTCTAGTGGGTTCCTGTGAACGCGCTCGTTTAGAACGCTCATATTGCGCTGGATTTGTGCCCTCAAGTGCCCAGAAAAATACTGCGGGATATAAAGAGCCCAAAATGAACTACTCGCTATAGAAAACTTTATAAACAGGGTTCTTAAGAAGCCCCATTTAATGTAAAAATAAGGTACACACCTTTAATTGTTTGCTTTATAAAACCCTGGGGCTGCGAGAGGTTGCGAGCTTAGAGAGTGATTTAAACTACTATAACTATTTTACAAGGCCATAAAAACTAATAATACCTTTTGCGACGGGGTCTTTCAGCGATTTTCCGTTAATGATTTACTAGGCTGAACATTTTCGATTGCAACAGCCTAGTAAAAATCGCGTTTTAAACCCGCCCCCTCTAAACAGCGCCAAAATCGCGCACACGGGGTGGGGCAGATGCTCAGACACGATTCAGGTAGGTTTTGTAACATACCTATGCCATAGCTCCACATCCCTTTAAACCATCACCTGATAATGATCAGAAACGTCAGATGCAGTTGCAAAACTAATTTTATAATGGAGATGAAATATGTGAGATAATAAGAGGGCTTTTGACATGTCTTTATAAGGCATGCCACTAAAAGCTTGCATTATCAGTGGTGTTATTTATGTCCCCTCTCTCTCCCATTCTAACTGTATATGTGCCACATGAAATAGTCGGTGCATTCAGTGTCTCTGCCATTCACCAGCACTGATGGACGGTGACTTATCTCTGGTGAAAACCAAGCAAAGGCAGCAGCTGGCCTTGCAGAGATCTACTGTATGCCGGTGCTACTGATTCTTGCCTGGTTTTACTACAATGGAACTCAGTCTATGGGTGGCATTTATTGAGGTTTGATCCCAAAACCCTGCGCTGGATGATAAACTGTTCTGATGCTATTGGAGAAAGGGTTTTGGAAAACCTACTCAACATTCTTAACAATTAATAGATATTGTGCCACCGTCAATAAAACAGTATATATTTTTGACGCGATTGGATTTCAGCTTCGAGGTGGAATTGGGTGATGATGAAAGATGTTAAAATTAAATGGGCGGCACATTGGTGCAGTGGTAGAACTGCTGCCTTACAGCGCCACAGACCCGGGTTCAATCTTAAGGGAGCTGTTTGTACAGCGTTTGTACGTTCTCCCCGTGACAGCGTGGATTTTCTCCGGGTGCTCTGGTTTCCTCCCACACTCCAAAAACGTACAGGTTTGTAGGCTAATTGGCTTCGGCAAAAAAAAATTGTAAATTGTCCGTGGTGTGTAGGATAGTGTTAGTGTACAGGGTGATTCAAGAGTTTCACGAGTGTTTATTGTCATGTGTCCCAGATGGGACAATGAAATTCTTGCTTTGCTTCAGCACAACAGAATATTGTAGGCCGACTTGGTGGGCTAAAGGGCCTGTTTCCACACTGTAATCGCTAAAGGTGAGCTCCACTGGGGATTCTGTTGTTAGGTTATGAAACCCAAAAGAATGAGTTTCCTCCAGACTTATGCAGTAGTCAAGTGCTCGAAGCCACAGAACAGTGGTCCTTAACAGCTGCCAAGTTACACATACTTTTACTTTGCAAAAACACAGCATGACTATTTCAGACTATGCTTATCATCGGAGATCAACTACTAATGGTCAATCACTTTTGAAAGTGATAAAGTAGCTCTGTGATATAAAATGTCTGCCGTGCTGCTCCTTGGTTCAATTCAGAAATCAAAAATCATCTGTGATTTTCTGTCGACTAATTTTAAAGAATAAGGTGACATAAACTTCCAATGTCTGAGTGGATTGCTGGATACATGTTACACCCTCAAGCCCTTGTCCCACTTAGGAAACCTCTGGAGACTTTGCGCCCCACCCAAGGTTTCTGTGCGGTTCCCAGAGGTTTTTGTCAGTCTCCCTCCCTGCTTCCACCACCTGCAACCTCCGGCAATCACCTGCAACCTCCGGGAACCGCACGGAAATCTTGGGTGGGGCGCAAAGTCTCCAGAGGTTTCCGTTCAGGTTTCCTAAGTGGGACAGGGTAAGGCGGCACCCGTCGGTCAAAATGCATCATCAGTCTTTATTAAATTTTAATTATCTAACTATTGCTTTGTTTATAACATCCATGAATCAAATAATTCCCCATTTGACTAATTTGAATTAATTACTTGCATTTCCTATGTTTCTAATGCACTTTTACATGGTCACATTGTACCAAATTATGAGGAAGATTTTAGGGACCGTCTTGATTGCGAGTACAGTCAAGGTTTGAGGGACCATTTCACAAATGAATAATTAGCCCATGTAC
This sequence comes from Leucoraja erinaceus, assembly GCF_028641065.1. Taxonomy (NCBI): domain Eukaryota; kingdom Metazoa; phylum Chordata; class Chondrichthyes; order Rajiformes; family Rajidae; genus Leucoraja; species Leucoraja erinaceus. The sequence continues at coordinate 38,068,534 of NC_073393.1, forward strand.
CTTTCACGTACTGCATCTTTCCACTGAGGGGAACTTCTCAGTAAATGGGTAATTTTCCGCACCTGATCAGCCGCATGTATCTGACTGTATGGATTCTTGAATTTGTTCATACCCATCTCATTCAACTTCTCTTCCACTTGTTCCAACATTGTGCCCAGCCGGCATAGTTGGAGGCTCGGTCTCGGATTCTTCAAACCAGTTGCGGGATTTCCTGAAAGGAGAAAAATTGGAATCTATACTTTTCAATAAACTAATTTGATCTTGGACTGTCATTGATGCAAGAGACAAAATACTGTCTGTTTGGATGTCATTGCATCAGCCGTTAGAGGCTTATTATGGGAATCAAAATTACTAATGAAGCAAAACACTGGCTTCATAGACAATAGACAATAGGCCATTCAGACCTTCGAGCCAGCACCGCCATTCACTGTCATCATAGCTGATCATCCACAATCAGGACCTCGTTCCTGCCTTCTCCCCATTGACTCTGCGATCTTTAAGAGCTCTATCTAACTCTTGAAAGCATCTAGAGAATTGGCCTCCATTGGAGAATTCATACTGCAGAATATAATTTCAACTGGACCTTCCCATCCTGACTGAAAGGGGTCAAGATTACAACTTGTTACTGTGTCATTTCTTGCAGCACATTAATTGTTTGACATTTCTGTAGCAAAAGCACTACTCGATTAAGCGACCGGCCATTTCAAGCGTGTAGATGCAGTTATCCTCTGGTAGATTGATGGTTAGGAACAGAAGAATATATAATGCCTGAAATTAAAACAGTATATCATAGCAATGCAAGGAAAGTTGGTCAGAAGCTGACAGAGTACATTTAAGTTTTCATCAGGACCGCCGCTGGAACAAACATCAACAGCAGCTCAAATATCATTCATTTGTTGAAAGGAGCATTTTAGTTTACCCGAAATGTGCTGATCTTCTAATGCAACGTGTTGCCGGCAATCATATGCTACAGACTGGTGCATTCAAAGGTGCAGAGATATACACTGACGGATGCACTGATGCTTAGTAAATGTAGTCTATGTACATCAAGATTTTAGATGAGCTCTTCTAATCATCGGGTGTTTCGGGTCTCACAACATCAGACACCCTCGCCCAGGCGACCCAGCCGGGGTTGATCAGGCCCCGACTTGCATCCCAGCAGCAACCGCCCACGGATCAGCCATCTTAATAACTACTCTGCAGGGGTTGGGAGATTCTAGTGCGCGGAGGGGCTGGGCTCTATGGGTTACTAAAATAGTAGTGACATTGAAGTGCTTTCCTTACCCTTTGTCATATTTTCATTCTGGCTCATTTTCTGTTGTTCCACACTCATCTGGAGGACATTTGCTAACAGCACTAAAAGCTGGTTGACATCACCAACATTGACTTCCTCTTCCACTGATGGTACATCATCCTTCAGGGTCTTGGAAATAAGATTGATGATCTGTTTAATATCCTATTAGAATGGTAAGAAAAATATGAGGCAAAACAAATAACATATATAATCAAAAATGTCTTCCCTTTTACAAAAAAGGACAATTGCCTGGGTGAAGCAAGGAGAGGAAAATAGTACAGATTTTAGGCTCATTATACGTTCTTTTTAACAAAGGTTTTAGAGTTTTTTAAAACTTTTGTAAAAGGCACTTTTTTTTCTTTCCAAAGTAGCCGTAGAAATGCTGACCTGCAATAGAGACTCGGGAGTGAGTGGACGGGCATTGGGACTGGTGAACGAGGGGCTCTGCGTGCGTTGGTATTTCAATGCATTTGTCTCACTTGGACGAGGGCGGACGGATCTGAAAATCTGTACAATTCCCAGGTTGATGGGAAACATAATGATGGCACTCTCGATCCCGATTATGAACTCTCTCATGAAGAGACTGAATTCTCCTGCAGTAAATAATGAAAGGATAACATCAGCAACTGCTGACATCGTTTTACCAGCAGGAACAATTATTCAGCTGAATGATATTAGCATTTTGTCAATTTTCTTTCTATTGTGAAATAAGAAGTTATACATAAGTATTAATTATATTTTAGAGCTCTGTCTCTACTTTTTTTAATTCAGAAAGTAATAAATCATAAGTTATCATGAGTGATTTATGATTGAATCAAATCGTAAATGATATGCATGTTGATGTTATAAATATCACTGGTACCCAGAGTTGTGTACTGCAATGACTCATTGGGTGATGTGCCCCAGAACATGATGTTGGTCAACATTGAACCAAGAAGGAGCGAAAAGCAGCAGGAAACTCGCTGAACACGAGTGAAGGGACTTCTTGATGGACGCTCAACAACTGAAAACCAGATATGTTGGTCGGTCAGACTTTCAGCTATCTTCATGAAGAACAGGTTTCTAGAGTAAACAAACAAAGACGTTAACACAGCCTTTAAAGTACAATGCACCATTTCTGCTGCGTACGAGCATGAAAAGTTATCATCTAGAGAACGGTTGAAATTTTCTTTGTTTCATGTGTTGCATTTCCCCACTCATTGCAACCAGTTTACATAAAGTCACAATCTTAAGCTTAATCCACAACTGAAGTCCAACTAATGCTCCGCATATGGTCTATCATTTTAATATATGTACTTCTGCATCCTATCAAAACAAACTCCCAAAGACCCTTCTGCCTTGTTAATGGTTTTCATCAGTCAAACTACTTTAAAGAGAATATTAATTTCAAGCATACAGGGAAATATAAAATAACAAACAAGTTGAGATAAAGAGCAGATAACATAGAACATTACAGCACAGGAACTGGCCCTGTGGCCGGCAATGTCTGTGTCAAATATAATGCCAAGCTAAGCTAATCTTGCTGCCTGCTCCTGATCCTGATCCATAACTGTTCTATTCTTGCATATTTATGTGCCTTTCTAAAAGCACCTTACACACTACTATTGTACCTGCCACCTCCACCACACCCAGCAGCATGTTTCCCGCACCCACTACCTTCTGTGTAAACTTGCTCCGCAAATGTCCTTTAAACTTTGCCCCTCTCGCTGTAAAGGCAGGATGACAGTTCCACCCTGGATAAAAAGGTTCTGACTGTCTACCCTATCTATGTCTCTCATAATGTTATATACTTTTATCAGGTCTCACCTCAACCTCCATGGTCTAGAGAAAACAATCCAATGTGTTCAACTTTTCTTACAGCTAATACCCCATAACCCAGAGACCACACTGTTAAACCTCTTCTGCACCTTCTCCAAAACTACATCCTGCAATGGGGTGACCAGAACTACATGCAATATTCCAAATGCGGCCTTTCCACAGTCATATAGACTTGCATCAGGACTTCCTAAGTCTTATCAATGCCCCGACCAATGAAGCCAAGTATACAATATGTCTTCTTTGCACTCTATCTACTTATGTTGTCTCTTTCAGGGAGCTATAGATTTGCATCCCAAAATCCCTCCACATGTCAATGCTGTTAAGGATTTTGCCATTAACCTTATACCTTCCTCTTACATTCAACCTTCCAAAGTACACCACCTCATATTTGCTTGGATTAAACTCCATCTGCCATTTCTCTGCCCATTTCTGTAGCTGCTCTATGTTCAACACTATATTTCACAGTGTTCCCGTCTGCAACTCCAGCATCTTGGTGTCATCTGCAAAACTACTAACTAACCCATCTACATTTATCGCCTCATCATTTGCATACGTGACAAATAACTGAGGTCCCAGCATAGATCCCTACAGAATTCCACTGGTCACTGACCTCCAGCCAGAATAATATCATTCCACCACAACCCTGTGCTTTTTTTAATGAGTAAGCCAGATCTGCAAACCTGTGACCAAGTCACTGTGAATCCTATGCATCTTAAAGAAGAATCACTAATCCAATCCAATCCAATATATTTTATTGATTACTGGAAGAGCTTCATTTCCACATCAGAAGCTGCATGGAATACTTTGTCCAGTATGTTTTCGCCAATGTCGATGGCCAGCCATGAATTGCAGATGAAGTGCCATTGCTGGCCAGCTTTAATATCCATGATAGTCACACGGTTCACATACCTGCAGAGTAGGTAAAGCTGAGAGTCATAAACTGGAGAATAAGAACAAAGGAAGAAAATTGAAAATAGTGGAATAACACATTTGAATTAAGTTCAAACCTATGCAACTCGTAGTCCAATGAAATATGGACACAGTTGCTGCCATTCACTCATGCACCAGACTATCTGAAGGAATATATTAATGTTCAATATCTGGATGTGATTGGCAAGATGCCAGTACATTCCTAATTGGGCTTGTGATGGTGATGGTTTTTCTGGGGACCAAGTTCCAGGATTTAGACCTGGTGACAATAAAGAACCAATGATATATTTCCAAATCAAGATGATGCACAACTTAGAGGGATATCTGCTGATGGGGGTGTTCCCATTCATTGCTACCTTTGATCTCTAAGGCAGAGCTTGTGGGTACGTGACGTGCTGTCAGAGTGGACTGGGTAACTAAATTGCAGCGCATTTTGTAGATGACATACAAGGCAGCCTCTGTACATTGGAGATGAAAGGCAAGTGGTTGATGGAATGCTAATCTGCTTTTCTGTGGGTGATGTTGAGTTTCCTGGTAAATCAAGAATATTCTACCTTTCTCATCATTTGTGATTTGTGGAAAGTGGATATGCTTTGGCATTTCAGGAGGTGAGTTGCTCCACATAGGACACTCAATTTTTGGACCTCCTCTAGTTGTGATAATATTCAAGTTGCTGGCCCAGTTGGATTTCTGATCAATGTTGACCCCCAGGTCAGGTCGGGGAGAGTCTGATAAGTGGTAGCTGGAAGGTACTGAGAGATATGGCTAATAAGCTGCAAGGATCTTTTCCCATTCCCTGAAAGATAAAGCCATGGAATTCAGCATTTTTCCTCCAACTCGATATGGCCCAAATCTATTTCCTAGAAATTAAAACCATGGCTTCCAGCTCCAGTTCCCTACCTCCCAGTTCGGACCCAAGCCGGACTATCGGTACCAACTGGCTATCTACCTCCATACACAATAATTCTCCCACTATACTTAATCCGCCGGAAGATCCATGTCTTCAATCAGGAAGGGTTTCGGCCTGAAACGTTGCCTATTTCCTTCGCTCCATAGATGCTGCTGCACCCGCTGAATTTCTCCATCACTTTTGTCTGCCTTGGGTAATTATCCACATTGATGGATAGATCCTTGTATTGTAACTGCACTGCAGCAGTTTGACTGAAGATGGAGTAAGTCCTGGAGTATATCTACAGTGTAATATTGTCTTGTCCCATAGCCTCTATTATATTAATACTCTTGGCTTTTTGTTGCTATCACATAGAGTGAATGGAATTGGCTGGAGATTGGCTTCTGTGATGGTGGCAATCTCTGGAGGAATCCAAGATGGAGAATGTAGTTGGCATTTCAAAGTGAAATTGTTGCAAATACTTCAGCCTTTAATTTTGCATGCATATGCTGGGTTCCGCCATCGTTAATCGCCATCACGACTTTCATATGAAGAAAGACTGGATAGACACGGCTTGTACTCGCTAGAATTTAGAAGATTGAGGGGGGATCTTATAGAAACTTACAAAATTCTTAAGGGGTTGGACAGGCTAGATGCAGGAAGATTGTTCCCGATGTTGGGGAATTCCAGAACAAGGGGTCACAGTTTAAGGATAAGGGGGAAATCCTTTAAAACCGAGATGAGAAGAACTTTTTTCACACAGAGAGTGGTGAATCTCTGGAACTCTCTGCCGCAGAGGGTAGTCGAGGCCAGTTCATTGGCTATATTTAAGAGGGAGTTAGATGTGGCCCTTGTGGCTAAGGGGATCAGAGGGTATGGAGAGAAGGCAGGTACGGGATACTGAGTTGGATGATCAGCCATGATCATATTGAATGGCGGTGCAGGCTCGAAGGGCCGAATGGCCTACTCCTCCACATATTTTTCTATGTTTCTATGTTAAAAATGGGATGGGGATGCTCTTAGAAGTTCCTCCTCCTGTTAGCTGTTTAACAGTCCATCACCATTCATGACTAGATGTGATAGATCTGCGGAGCTCTGATCCAGTGAGACTATTTACCTTTGTCTATCGCACGTTGCTTTTTTAACTTGGCGTGTAAGTAGTATTGATTTGCAGAGACACTTAGCTGGTGCCACCTCATTTTTAGGTATTCCGGATGATCTTCCCAGCAAATTCTCTTGCATCCCTCATAAATCAAAGTTAAGCCCCAGTCTTGATAGTAAGAATGGAGTGTGGGATATGATCAGCCATGAGGTTACAAATTGTGGCAACATAGATCTCTTCTACTGCTTAAGGTCCGATGTGTCATGGTTGCCCAGTTTGGGGCTGCCAGACTTGTTCTGCATCTTTCCCATTTAGTATGTTTGTGATATCACTTAACACTATTCAGCCTCTAAAAAGTTTTTGTGGAGGCATCAACCAACCACTGCTGTCATCGACTGGTGAGAGTGAAGTGTATTCCTTGCGCAGGACGTTATTTTAGTGCACTTAAAAAGTAATTAGTTGTTCTTGATTTACTGGAGTACATTTTCTATTTCTGATGGGCATCAGTTATACTACCCCCCCCCCCCCCCACCCCCCACTGGGGTGGCGCGCCGGCCGTTATACCTCCCCCTCGGCGGGGCTCTTGAACATGCGGCGGCCTTCTCCGGGATTCCCCGGAGTGCTGCGACTGGGCAACATCATCGGAGCTGCGGCATAGCGGGACGGCGCTTTTAGTCCTATTTTTCATAGGCTTGCATGAGCCTTGCGTGCTTTTACGAGCCCACCTATTCAATTTGTTGACACCAGTCATTGAAAGTAGGCATGCAGGTGCTGCAGGCAGTGAAGAAAGCGAATGGTATGTTAGCTTTCATAGCAAAAGGATTTGAGTATAGGAGCAGGGAGGTTCTACTGCAGTTGTACAGGGCCTTGGTGAGACCACACCTGGAGTATTGCGTACAGTTTTGGTCTCCGAATCTGAGGAAGGAGACCATCTTGCCATAGAGGGAGTGCAGAGAAGGTTAACCAGACTGATTCCTGGGATGTCAGGACTGTTTTATGAAGAAAGACTGGATATTTTTTGGTTTATACTCTCTAGAATTTAGGCGTCTTGAGAGGGGATCTTATAGAAACTTACATAAATTCAGTTTAAGGGTCTTGGGACAGGCTAGATGCAGGAAAGACGTTATTGCTCCCGATGTTGGGGAACTGTCCAGGGACAACTGGGGGAATTTCACATCTTATTAAGGATGCAGGAAGATTGGGGAAACGGCTTAAGGATAAGGGGGAAATCCTTTAAAACCGAGATGAGAAGAACTTTTTTCACACAGAGAGTGGTGAATCTCTGGAACTCTCTGCCGCAGAGGGTAGTCGAGGCCAGTTCATTGGCTATATTTAAGAGGGAGTTAGATGTGGGCCTTGTGGCTAAGGGGATCAGAGGGTATGGAGAGAAGGCAGGTACGGGATACTGAGTTGGATGATCAGCCATGATCATATTGAATGGCGGTGCAGGCTCGAAGGGCCGAATGGCCTATTCCTGCACCTAATTTCTATGTTTCTATGTTTCTATACATTACAGTCAAAATGTCCAATGAAAGTTAAATTACCCAGGTTTAGGTTTAGGAATAAATACATTATGTAGATGGCACATACCAAGAAGGACTGGACCCCGAGTTGTCATGCCATAATCTTATGGTTTGAAGATTTCCCAAGGGAAAGAAAGTCGTCAGAAGAAAATCATCAACTCCACCTCTTTCAAGGACAGGTTTCTCCGGATCAGTCAGGAGATGAGGATCGCTATGTCCCTCTGAGCCACCGAGCAGAATTACAACCTGTTTTGTAACAGCAGAATGAAATCATCTCTAAAATGACATGACATAAATAAAAAGATCTTGAATTGCTATCGTACATTTTATATCCTTACCACATCCCAAAGTGCTTTGAATTACTTTCACTGGAGTATTCACTGGTGCTGTATAGTTTAGAGAGATACAGCATAGAAACAGGCCACCACGACCATCGATCATCTGTTCAAACTAGTTCTGGGCTATCCCACTTTCCCATCCACTCCCTGCACTCTATGACATTTTACAGAGGCCAATTTAGCTACAAATCAGCACATCTTTGGAATGAGGGAGAAAACCGGAACACCCAGATGAAAGCCATGCAGTCACGGGGAGAATGTGCAAACTCCACAAAGGCAGCACCAGGGTCAAGATTGAAGCCTAGTTTCATGCACAATGGGGTAGCAGCTCTAACAGCAGTGCCACTCTGTCACCCTTAATTTAGGACTGACTTTGGTACCTTCCCTCACTGTGGGAAACCTTTGATTCTGCTGTGTGGGGATGTTTTATGTTGAACTCTGTGTTGTGTTCTTTATTTTTATTGTATGGCTGTATGGCGATCACATTTCACCGTGCCAACTGGCACATGTGACAAATACATGTATCTTGTATCTTGTATTAAGGTTCTTGGGTCTGTTTTGTATTTCTGACTGATTACATTGTGTTCATTAACCTGGAAGTGAACCTGGATTATTATGCATCATGTTTATATAGTGACCCTGATTAACAATGCATAGACTTGAGTTAAATCCCCCCTTGATAGACACAATTGCTGGAGTAATTCAGCGGGACAGGCGGCATCTCTGGAGAGAAGGAATGGGTGATATTTCGGATCTGAAGAAATCCCCCATTCCAGTTGTGCAATTTAAATTCAGTTAATCTGAAATATGACCAATAGTACCCACATTGTGTATTGCAAAGTACCACATTGAGATAAATCATCAGATAATGCTTTGAAGTTATAATTTAACACATTATATGTGCCCCAAAAATGTTGTTTTTCCTTTGTACCCAATCCTGACGATGGTCTTCAACCTGAGATGATAGCTGTGTTACTCTGTTACAAAGGCCGCTTAACCTGCAGAGTATTTCCAGCATTTTCTATATTTTATTTAAAATTTCCAACATCTGCAGTTTTTTGATTCAATATATGATTGCCATACACAACTTGAATTGTAAATATTAGTTTACAGGTGGAACCAACTGAAACAAAAATTTGGGGACAAGCCTAGTAACAATTGCGGCTGGATTTTGCAGCATGGTTCTGCGTGTCCTCTGAGCGTATTTTCCTCAGTGTGTGGACTTTGGTGAGTGAGGGCACTTCATGAGGTAGAGGTGACAATAAAGTGTGACTAGTGCACGTGCTGCGAGTTTGTCCAGTTGGATCAGCTGTAATCCTATGTTCTGGAGCTGGAGCCAAGGCTTTAGTCACAGCGACACAACTGTGAGACTGAAGACTTGGTTGCCGGCATGTATAGTGTGGTGAGCACGATACAGATATCAAGGGAATGGGCGATTAGGACCCTGACAAATTAGGAGAAGTAAGTCGTTCAGGAAATCCCCCCAGTTCATCTTGTTCACTCATAAGCTCAGTCACTGGCTGGGTTCAAAGCCAAGATCAACAGTTTTCGGTTTAATAATAGAATCAAGGGATATGGGGATAATGGAGGAAAATAGTGCTTGAGGTGGAAGATCAACTGTTATCTTGCTGAATGGCAGAAGAGCCTCAAAAGGCTGAAAGGTCTTTACCAGAGCCGTTTTTAATGCTCTTAATGATAGTGGTAATATCTACATTGCCTGTAGACACTCAATTAGTGACTAAGACTCAACGCAGATGCAGATGATGTTACTTGATTTTCATCTGTAAATCTGTAGGACTGTTTGGAGGATAAGGCGAAGGAGAAATGATGAGAGTCAAGTGAAAATTACCAAAGGATAGGCGGGGAATAACTTTTACAATTAATTACTGAATACTGGACGAAAAGTTTGTCTTGTTCACCAACAGATTTCTCATTTTAAACACAGGTGGGAGCAATGGCTCCTCTCGGGATTACAGTCAAAATATGTACGCAGTGGGAATAAAGCTGGGAACTAAATATTCCAGGGACTTCAATGTTCGGGAAGGACAGGAAAAAAGAAAGGAAGGATGTTGCTGTTAATAAAAGATGACATCAAACAATAACTTAATTAAAAATGTTCATGTCCCAGCAAACGGCTGTACAGGAAATTAATTATATGAGATACTTCCAACAGGGCTAATATAGTAATCATTGTTGACTTTAATCAAATCAGTACTAATATTGTACAAAGTGAATTTGCTGGAATATGCAATCAATTTCTCAATCAGTTTGTTGAGGAAATGGCCAGAGATACGATATTTGAGATTTAATACAAGAAAAGATTGATTAATAATCTTTCTGAAGAGGAACCCTAAAGCAGAAGGGACCAAACTATGATAGATTTTACATTAAATTTAATAATTATGTCATTTAACCGAGAAGTAAAGTTTTGAATTAAACAAAGGAAACAAAATTGAAGTATAGGCTACGTATTTGGAAGCAACATTAATGGGCATCACAACAGGAAATTATTGGAAAGGGCAAATGTGCTCTTGTTTCAGACAGAGCTGCGATAATTCATAATGGAAAATAAATAAATAAATAGTAAAGGAATTAAACAATTACTTTATATCTGTCTTCATGGTAGAAGACAAAAAAATCTTCCAAATACCTCCCTGTCAAAATAAGGGAATAAAATAAATAAGTATTTATAAAGAGCTGGTTCTTAGAAACTAACGAGCCTAAAAACTGATAAAACCCAAAGATCTGATGATCTACATCCCAGAGTTCAGAAAAGGGTGACTGTGGAGGTACTGGATCTGACCATTATTTTCTCACATTCTATGGATTTTGAAATCATCTGCTTCAGATTGGAGGGTTGCCGAGGCAACCCCGCTATTGAAGAAAGGAATTAGAGCGAAAACAGAGAATAACCGACCTACTGTGCAGGAGGGAACTGCAGATGCTGGTTTAAACTGGAGATAGACACAATAAGCTGGAGTAACTCAGCGGGACAGGTAGTATCTTTGGAGAGAAGGAATGGATGACGTTTCGGGTCGAGAGGTCTCGACCCAAAACATCACCCATTCTTTCCTCCAGAGATGCTGCCTGTCCAGCTGCATTACTCCAGCATTTTGTGTCCATAACCAATCTACTGTCCTGGCATTAGTAGTAGGGAAAGTATTGGAACCTATAATAAAGGTCATGGTATCAAGTCACTTAAATGTAATAACATGATTGGGTAATGTCAATGTTGATTCATGAAAGTCATATTGTGTTTGACTAACTTAGTTGGGTACTTTAGCGGTTGTATCGAGTGGAGTAGTTCGAGGGGAACCCCTGGGTATGTTGTATTTGCTTTTTGGAAGGATTTCATTAAGGTTGCATCAGGTGACTGGTACACAGGCTTAGAAAATATGGAATTGGGGATAATATATTGGTGTAGATTGAGCGATAATGAACGAAGAACAAAGAACAAAGATCAAAAGCGGACTGAGACAGGTGGATCACCAGAGGGAATGGTGCCTGCCTGGGCATCACTGAGGACTAAGCTGCCAGGACAAATTGTAAATATTTCCAAATTTGCTGATGACGTGAATGTGAGGTCATCAAGATGGAAATAAACATTAAGGACAAATAAGCAACCTAAGGGAATGGGAAACAACATGGCAGTTGCGGGACAATGTGGAAAAATGGGAGGTTATCCATTTTGGTTTAAAAAAAACAAAGAAATGGTAAGTATTTTTAAATGGTGAAAGATGGGGAGAGTTGATGCTCAAATGGAGCTGGATATCCTTCGACACAAGTTACTGACAGCTGCAGGAGCAGTGGGCAATCAGGAAGGCTAATGATGTGTAGGAAGGAACTGCAGATGCTGGTTTAAGCTGAAGATCGACACAAAATCCTGGAGTAACTCTGCGGGTCAGACAGCATCTCTGGAGAGAAGGATTAGGCCACGTTTTGTGTTGCACCCCTTCGATCACTTGAAGGCCAATGTGGATTGACAAAAGTAAAGGTATCTAACCACAATTATATACAGTAAGACCATAATTATCTACAGTTCCGTTTTTTTAAACCTAAAAAAGTAAAATAGCTGCTATAGAGGGAATGCACTGAATATTCAATAGATGGGAATATTATTTGGAGAGATTTAAGCAGGACTAGTCCTGTATTCTCTGGAGTTTATGTGAATGAGAGGTGACCTCAGAGAAACATACAAACCTCTTATAGAGCTCAATTGCATAGATATGGGGAAGAAGATTCATTTTGGTAAGGAATCCAGAATTTGGGTTCAAATATCCAAAATAAGGAATAAGCCATTAGTGGCTGAAATAAGAGGAAATATGTTCACTAAAAGAGTGGCGAATGTTCAGAATTCTCAACCCTGGATCAGAAGCTCAATCACTAGCAAGGTTCAAAGCCAAGATCAATGGTTTTCTGGTTTATAATAGAATCAAGGGATATGAGGATCATGCAGGACAATAGTGCTTGAGGTCGAAGATCAACTGTGATCTTGCTACGTGGTAATATCTACAATACCTGTAGACACTCATTAGAATCTAAGTGACTAATGCCCGATGCATATGAAGGTGATGTTACTTGATTTTTATCTGTAGATCTGCAGGACTGTTTGGAGAAGGAGAAATGATGAGACCAAGTGAAAATTTCAAAGGGACAATTGGGGCATAACATTTACTCTTAATTATGAAATACTGGGGGAAAAAAAAGTAAATTGAACAACTTGTTGGAAAAAGTTGAACTATTCCCTACTTTAATTATCCATTTGACTAATGATTTAAGTTTAAATTAAACGAACTGAAAGACAGAAATAAACACACTACTATGTTCTATAATTCCATCTTAAAGACCTTAGCCGTGGTAGCTGCTCCTCTGCGAAAACCAGTGTGAACTCTGATCAGGTAACAATATTGTGCAAGTGGGTCATTATCATGCAGGATTGTTACCTTCACCTGGAACGGAATAAGCGAATACAACATCAGTGAAAGAGAAGCAACAAAATAAAGAGGAAATGTTAATGAGAAATATCTTGGTAACCAAGTTAAACATCCACTACTAAACATTTGTACCTGACAATGGCCCCAACTGGACTCTATAACTAAAGTAATAGTTTTTAATATGGACCAAAGAATATTGTATTAAAGGATTGAAGAGACAGTGGCCACGTATAAGAAAAGATGTTAACAATTTTCTTTGGAACTAAGGAATTGGGCTGCCACCAATTTTAGCCTAGCATTCTGTACAGGCATCACAACCTCATACAACTGGTCCTCATATCTCATCTACAAACATGCTTGTTACTCCCACACTTCCCTTTCACAAAGTTTTCAGTAATTATGCTTCTAACAATCCTTTAACAAAAATAAATGTCTGGTTTAAAATATGTTAAAACAAAATTGTTTGTTGCATTGGGAAATAAAATAATAATGGAAGTAACCTCTTATAGAAAAAATATTAAAGGTGTCATTAAGTCATAGGGACACCCAGCATGGAAAAAGCTCCTTTTGGTGATGGATTTGAGTCAAACATCAAACGTTCTCTCATGCTACATTAATCACGGAAAGATGGCCTCACCTTGTTTAAGTCGCTTCTATCTTTCATTCGAGCCCAAACCACAACAATGATGTAAGCACCAAAGATACTGGCCACCAGGGACACCACCACAGGATTTTGACTGGTTTGACTGAACAGTTCTGGTATCTGTGTCAAATCCAATGCATTGGGCATTACAAAGAAGGTGGTGGCAAAGGAAGTGAGATGGTTACAAAGACAATGGCTGTTGTCAGGTGTTGTCTTCAATCCAACCTAAAGGAAAAGAATGATTAAATAAATATTATTTTACATCTGCATTTAATAAAGCACAGAATAATGTCCATGTCTTCTTTCTGTGTATCATATTGTGAATTCAATACACTGTCTACATTCTTATTTTGTGAAATGTTCATATTACATTCAAATGTTAATACAAATACATCATGAAAAAAAACAAAATATGTTTGATTTCATAGCGAATAGAACAGATAAACTTGTGTTTGGCTACCCAGCACCTGATGTGCTTTATCCACCAAGTCAGGTAAAGATTTTAATTATTCAGTAGGCAAGAATATTAAACAAAAGTCAAAACTTTCTACAAAGTTTAATCATTAAACTATGAAAATAAGCAGAAAATGGTCTAACAATAGAGGCCTGTGTCTTAATTAATCTCCAGACATCTCCAGAAAGTACAATGTTGCCATCCTCAGTTAGACTCTACAATTAGTTCCAGAAGATCCAGTAAATAACTCCAGATTTTTCACAGACTCAAACCCAAACATGGGAAACTTCACTACCAACTCGGTAGATGTGCATCATATATCTTCCATTAAAGGGGTAAGAATATCCACAGTTGTTAAAATTCATGACGTATTAAAAGTCAAAATTGTTTTGTCATTTGTTGCCAAGCATTAATTCATAACTCCGTCAATATACATGTATTTTGAAGCCAAAGACCAGTTCAAGGTGCAGTACAATAATTGCCTTGCACTGCCAATAGTGATGGTTTAAACTTACTAGAACATCCACGCTCCGCACATCAACACCTCTGTAATGAAGGATTGAGCAAACCGCATTCACAATTTGGCAAAATTCTGTCAACAACATACAGTACTATTGTTTACAATCTGTCACACTACACAATTTACCCCGGTAACAACTTACATGGCATTGATCAGCTGTCCAATTTTGTCCTCCCCAGGACAAACACTGTGTTGTAAAGACATTGGCCGTGTAGTTTATGTCCTCTGCCTGGGTGGTTTTAGGAGGTGCGACCATCACATAGTAAATTCCTGCTCCATGCGTTAACATTTCAGGAGTCAGAATCCATGTATATATGTGATCTTTTGAAAGACAGATCAACTTGTTAGACTATCAATAGGAAGCCTAGTCATATTGTTGTAAACAAGGCCCCAAAATTCAAGACGACCAAATATATTTTATCTCCGAATTCTTGGAATGTTCCCATTCACATTCCAGCAGTTTACCTAACATCCCGAATCTTGCAAGCTGGTCTGGCTGCCCTTCTGAGGTAGTGGTAAACAGTTTACTGCAAACAAACACACGTGGTGGGAGCAGTATGGTCAGACATTTACATTTGTGACTGAGGCAGATAATTGAGGGAAGCTGATGTCTTCCACAAATTAAATTACAAGGTAAAGGATTGTGCAACTTGAGCGCCCTGGAAAGGAAAAGACTACAAAAAGTAGTAAACACTGCCCAGTCCATCATCTGCTCTGACCTTCCTTCAATCGAGGGGATTTATCGCAGTAGCTGCCTCAAAAAGGCTGGCAGTATCATCAAAGACCCACAACATCCTGGCCACACACTCATCCCCCTGCTACCTTCAGGTAGAAGGTACAGGAGCCTGAAGACTGCCAACAACTAGGTTCAGGAATAGCTACTTCCCCACAGCCATCAGGCTATTAAACCTGGCTCGGACAAAACTTTGATTATTAATAACCAATTATCTGTTATTTGCACTTTATCATTTTATTTATTCATGTGTGTATATATTTATATTATAGTACATGGACACACTGATCTGTTTTGTAGTAAATGACTATTATGTTCTGTGTGCTGAAGCAAAGCAAGAATTTCATTGTCCTATAAGGGACACATGACAATAAACTCACTTGAACTTGAACTTGAATCAAGGCAACGAAACAGAAGAGAGGGAGGGAACCCACATCTGCCACCATGGCAATGGTGGAGTTATGGAATCATACTGCATGAAAACAGACCCTTATGCCCCTGTCCCACTTAGGAAACCTGAATGGAAACCTCTGGAGACTTTGTGCCCCACCCAAGGTTTCCGTGCGGTTCCCGGAGGTTTTTGTCAGTCTCCCTACCTGCTTCCACTACCTGCAACCTCCGGCAACCACCTGCAACCACTCTCTGTGTAAAAAATGATTTTCTCATCTCAGTCCTAAAAGACTTCCCTCTTATCCTTAAACTGTGACCCCTTATTCTGGACTTCCCCAACATCGGGAATAATCTTCCTGCATCTAGCCTGTCCAACCCCTTAAGAATTTTGTAAGTTTCTATAAGATCCCCTCTCAATCTTCTAAATTCTAGCGAGTACAAGCCGAGTGCAAATCACAGTCGTAGGTGAAGGATAGCCCTGTCAAGCTCAGGGATTGGTGAAGAGCTGCAGGCGTCCATGTTGTCCATCTTCACGAATTATAAGGATAGAGTCTTTGAAGGAGGCATAGTGGGAAGCAGTGTCGATTAGGTAGTTGTGGGAGTCAGTACGTTTATAATAGAATGTGCAGGGAGGAACTGGAGATGTTGATTTCAACCGCTGGAGTAATTAAGTGGGTGGAGTAATTAAGTGGGTCAGACAGCATCTCTGGAGAAAAGGAATAGGTGATGTTTCGTGTCGAGACTCTTCTTCAGAAGCGAAATCACGAAAGGGAAGGAAGGTGTCGGTGATGGTCCAAGTGCATTTGAGTGCAGGATGGAAATTAGTAGTGAAGCACCATTGCAGTCATCAATGTAGCGGAGATAGAATTTGGAGATAGGGACATTGTACGCCTGGAACACGGATTGCTTGATGTACCTTACTAAGGGGTGGGCACAGCTGGGGCCCATGCGAGCACCCATGGCTACGCCTTTGATTTGGAGGAAGTGGGAGGATTTGAAAGAGAAATTGTTGAGAGTGAGGACCAGCTCCAAAGGTGGAGGAGAATGTTCAGGGATGGAAATTGGCTGGTTATACGATCGAGGAAGAAACGTATGACCTTAAGGCCTTCCTTGTAGGGGATGGAGGTGGAGAGGGGCTGAATGTCCATAGTAAAGATATTGATTGTTCACCAACACCCTGGGTGCAGATATATGTTGATAAAGGGGAGAAGAATCAGAGATGGATCATATGAAAGTGGAAATGGTGTAAATTGATAGCAAACATAACATATTTTATGAATTCTAAATGAGAGCAGAAAGCGACACTAATGCAGCCATTAATTTACTGGATGAAGAGATGAAGGAGGATCATGTTCACAGGCCGAAGATAGCCACAAAGTGCTGGAGTAACTCAGCGGGACAGGCAGCATCTCTGCAGAGAAGGAATGGGTGACATTTCGGGTCGAGACCCTTCTTCAAACTAATATCAGGGGAAAGGGAGATACATAGATTAGGAAGTGTAAGGTGTGAAAATAGGACAAAGGGAATGGAGATCAAGGAAAATGTAAAATAGATCATTGTTAGTTGAGAGAAGATAACAAAAAAGCAAACAGAGATAAAATGTAGTCAGAGACAGTAAGGCTGGACGGAGAACTGGGAAAGGATGGAGGGAGAGGGAAAGCAAGGGTTATTTGAAGTTAGAGAAGTCAATGTTCATAGCGCTGGGGTGTAAACTGCTCAAGCGACATGCTGTTCCTCCAATTTGCACTGGGTCTCACTCTGACAATGGAGGAAGCCCAGGACAGACAGGTCAGTGTGGGAATGGGAGGGGAAGTTAAGTGATGAGGTTGGAGGAGGTGCAAGTGAACCTCTGCCTCACCCGAAAAGACTGTCGCGGTCCTTGGACAGAGTCAAGGGGGGAGGTATAGGGACAGGTGTTGCATCTCCTGTGGTTGCAGGGGGAAGTACCTGGGGAGCTGGTGGTTTGGGTGGGAAGGGACGGGGTTGACCAGGGAGCGGCAGAGGGAACGGTCTCTGCGGAAAGGGGTGGAGATGGTATGATGTGGCTAGTGGTGGGATCCCGTCAGGAGGTGACGAAAATGTTGGAGGATTATGTGCTGTTTGCGACAGATGATGGGGTGCAAGTTGAAACTTTGGTTCCCAACGTTTTTTAGCTCATGGCCCCCTTGGGATCTTTTAATTTTTCTGTGCCCCCCCCCCCCCTGACATTATTAGCGGAAACAAAGCACTTCAATATTATAATACCTTCCATAAAAATATCAGTGTCTATTAATTGCACATATATTCTCTTTTATTCTATTCCACAAACATCAAAAATATTTCAACTACATAGATTTAATTTTATTAGAACTGAAATTTAGGAGGCAACAGGGTGGTAGCTCTGTGGCCCCCTTCATTGAACCTGTGGCCCCCTAAATCCCAAAATTCTTCTGTGGCCCCCCTGAAATTTGCCATATGGCCCCAGGCTGGGAATCAGTGGTTTAAACCAGCACCTGCAGTTCCTTCCTACAAATGTTCATAGCCCTACAAGAAACATAGAAACATAGAATTTAGGTGCAGGAGTAGGCCATTCGGCCCTTCGAGCCTGCACCGCCATTCAATATGATCATGGCTGATCATCCAACTCAGTATCCCGTACCTGCCTTCTCTCCATACCCTCTGATCCCCTTAGCCACAAGGGCCACATCTAACTCCCTCTTAAATATAGCCAATGAACTGGCCTCGACTACCCTCTGCGGCAGAGAGTTCCAGAGATTCACCACTCTCTGTGTGAAAAAAGTTTTTCTCATCTCGGTTTTAAAGGATTTCCCCCTTATCCTTAAGCTGTGACCCCTTGTCCTGGACTTCCCCAACACCGGGAGCAATCTTCCTGCATCTAGCCTGTCCAACCCCTTAAGAATTTTGTAAGTTTCTATAAGATCCCCTCTCAATCTCCTAAATTCTAGCGAGTATAAACCAAGTCCATCTAGTCTTTCTTCATAAGACAGTCCTGACATCCCAGGAATCAGTTTGGTGAACTTTCTCTGCACTCCCTCTATGGCAATAATGTCCTTCCTCAGATTTGGAGACCAAAACTGTACGCAATACTAATTGAAATAAAATCTGAAATGCCTCTTGAGACACTAAAGCCAGAGAAAATATTAAAATCCTAGTACAATAAACAGCAGAATGAGGTGTAAGTATTGCAGCAGTATAGTTATTTGGCATAGAGGAGAACAGAGACACCTGGGGTGGTGGAAGTAAAGGTGGTGGGGTTGGAAGTGCTTCATCCTTTTGACGTTCAGAGGTTTAACAATGCTCACTAGTCATCAGATCCTGTTTTTCATCCGCCAGGTGTGCTAACGCAGTGCTGAACATGGCCATTTGATTGTTAGCAAAGCCCTAGTGTGGGGTTATTCACATCACGAGACACTGGTATAACAATAGGTGTGAACATTGAGAATGGGACTTTGCGAACAAGGGGGGAAGCAGGAAATCCAATGAATTTGTCAAACTGTAAACACATTGGCTGAGATAATATATGATATTTCCTGTGTAGGAAGGAACTGCAGATGCTGGTTTAAACCGAAGATAGACATAAATTGCTGGAGTAACTCAGCGGGACATGCAGCATCTCTGGAGAGAAGGAATGGGTGACGTTTCGGGTCGAAACGTCACCCATTCCTTCTCTCCAGAGTTGCTGCCTGTCCTGTTGAGTTACTCCAGCATTTTGTGTCTATGATATTTCTTGTTCCCTTTAAGCATAAAAAGGAAGCCAAACGAAGGTTTGTCACAAAGTAATTTATTACATATTGTCAGCATCATGTAATATGACAACATTGTAGATATTTGTGGGAATAAAGCAAGTAGAAATTCCAGGAAAGAGCTCACAGAACCGCAAGATGCCAAACTCCAATGGAAGCCAAGTTTAGTCACTTTAGGGTTGGTAGGAAACCAGATTGTACGAGCTAATTGCGTAAACATAACAGTTACTATATTTTTTGAAACTGAGAACTGCACTTGGAATTGGAAACAGACTTGAGCCCGAATCAGAAGGAATAATTTAATTGGATTTATGGAGATTTCCTTCTCATGTTTACCATTGAAAGGCAGACGTGCTTCAAATGTTTAAACCATTGGAGTTTCTACAGTGAAAGATCATTTTGTTGATGAAGTAGCAACAAGAGATGTAGCAGGAGTTTTCAAAACCAAGGATAACCGACCGTTAATGTTAAATGCCCGCCAAACTTCACAGCTGTGTATCTCTGACTTATTAAAAGTTGTCTGGCTTCTTAAAAGTGTCTCCCCCCTTCTCCCCTCCCCCCTTCTTTTAAAGGATATACCGTACACTGTGCTAGCCATCTTAACCTTCCTGTTCATCGCGGTGTGTGTCTGTATCAATTTGGCTTTGCACCGTGTGAATTTCAGACAGAGGTCCCCCTGCTTTCTCTGGCCCCTGCCTTTGGGTGTGTGTGTGTGTGTGTGTGTGTGTGTGTGTGTGTGTGTGTGTGTGTGTGTGTGTGTGTGTGTGTGTGTGTGTGTGTGTGTGTGTGTGTGTGTGTGTGTGTGTGTGTGTGTGTGTGTGTGTGTGTGTGTGTGTGTGTGTGTGTGTGTGACTCTGACTGTCGCCGTTCCAGTTCCCGGTTTTTCAGCGAGTGCCGTGAACTAAGAGGGAGTTAGATGTGGCCCTTGTGGCTAAGGGGATCAGGAGGTATGGAGAGAAGGCGGGTACGGGATACTGAGTTGGATGATCAGCCATGATCATATTGAATGGCGGTGCAGGCTCGAAGGGCCGAATGGCCTACTCCTGCACCTAATTTCTATGTTTCTAACTTGACAGTCACCGGCAGTCCGTTGAAAAATCACTCAAGTGGGACAGGCCCTTAACTCCAGCTTTTTGTGTCTAACACCAATTATGTTTTCTTTTCATTTAACATAACTTGAATGACTCCAGTGGTTTTGTCTTTATTTTTTTTCTGCCGAGTGGATATTCCTGGGCATTTTAATTTATTTTACAAGGTTTTCGATGAATACCTCAAACCTAATTTTTGCAGATTTACTGGATTATTTAACCAATGTCATGTTCTCTATTCCCTATTCTCCAACAAAGCTGACAAAACCATTGGATTACATGTAAAAGGGAAAGTTTATATTAATAGGTCATCACTGGGCATTGCCAGATTTTCTTTTGCAAATCATATAGTTGGGCATCACAAAATTGTCATATTACATAATTGGGATTCAATATGGATTTCAACAATTTCACTTCTTTTCCCCCAACAAATGTTGTTGGATAATTCAGTTTCAACTTGTTCCTTCTTTTTTCTCTTCTATCTCTGGGTCTTTATTCTTTGGAGCGCAGAAGGTTAAGGGGGGACTTGATAGAGGTCTTTAAAATGATGAGAGGGATAGACAGAGTTGACGTGGATAAGCTTTTCCCACTGAGAGTAGGGAAGATTCAAACAAGGGGACATGACTTGAGAATTAAGGGACAGAAGTTTAGGGGTAACATGAGGGGGAACTCCTTTACTCAGAGAGTGGTGGCTGTGTGGAATGAGCTTCCAGTGAAGGTGGTGGAGGCAGGTTCGTTTTTATCATTTAAAAATAAATTGGATAGTTATATGGACAGGAAAGGAATGGAGGGTTATGGTCTGAGCGCAGGTATATGGGACTAGGGGAGAATACTAGAAGGGTCGAGATGGCCTCTTTCCGTGCTGTGATTGTTATATGGTTATATGGTTATATGTGTCCCGAACTGAAATGTCACCCATATTTCGCTTAGGCAGCTTACAATCCAGTGGTATGAGTGTTGATTTCTCCAACTTCATAACTCTTGCTTTCCCTCTCTCTCCGACCCTCCCCCATTCTAGTTTTCTGACTAGTCTCAATGTCCTCCTGATCAAATTTTACTGATTGCATGCCTCCTTGTCACCTTCCCCTCAGCTAACAATGAACCATTCTTCATTTCCTTATCATCGTCTGCTTTGATCTGCTTTCACACCTTACCCTTCCATATCTCCCTCTCCCCTGACAGTCAGAGGAAGGGTCTCGACCCAAAACATCACCCATTCCTTCTCTCCAGAAATGCTGCCTGATCTGCTGAGTTACTCCAGCATTTTGTGTCTATCTTTGGTGTAAAACAGCATCTGCAGTTCCTTCCTACATATTCCCTCACTCTGCCACCAGTGACTGCAGAGAGTGGGGAGTATTAGAATGGTGCAGGGTAAGTGCAGAGGCATAGACTGAATGGTCTTTCACCTACAGTTATCAACAGATCAATGCAGTAATAGTCGATTGGGAAACAAACTCTCATTTAATATATTATTATGCAGCCAAAATGTTAAAAATGTTGAGAATTTGAAAGGAAAACAAAAGGACTGTATGTCCACAACATAGTGAAGAGAAATATAAGGAGGAAGATAAATGTTAGGAATGTATCTTTGGAAACTCTGAAGAAGGATAAACTTTGACAAGTCATAAGTTAACCTATCCGTACAAATGGTGAGCAATTTGCTTCCAGCGATTCTTACTTTTTCATTTACTTTACCACTGATATAATTCTTCCATTGGCCCCATGCAAACACAAATTGGAATTAGTTACTAAATTATTATTTAAAAAGTGATATGGAACTGGTAAACCCCACAGCCTTAATGTTAATGGAGATAAACAAATGATAATTCCCTATTTTTGTGAATGAAAAAAGGTTTCAATTTACCTCCATTGTTATGTATAATGGGCAGCATTGTCTGAAGCTGAAATGTTGTCTCAGTTGGAGTATACTGAAAGCCTAGGAACAGCTGAAGAGGGTAGTGTTCTTGTGGTGTGATGTTGATTACCACTGTATCTTCAGCTGAAGTGACATTTAGCTCCATACTCAAGGGATTTGTAAATGACTGGAACACTTTGGTTACGTTTTTCCTGGGAAGGTTCATCTGACAAGAAAATGTGACAATCAAAAACATTTATCATGATTGGAAGATTTTTACGGTCTAACTGCACTGAAAAAAATAATGCATTGAATGATTCTGACCCGTCATAATATTGGCTCTTGCAAAGGAACACTGCCACTCTGTGGCATGGTCAACTGCACCAATCATGTAAGCTAGCAGGAGATGTACTGAAGGTGGACACAAAATGCCGGAGTAACTTAGCGGGGCAGGCAGCATCTCTGGGGCGAAGGAATGGGTGACGTTTTGGGTCGAGACCCTTCTTCAGACTGTCCTGCTACATTGGAGGTATGTCCATTTTCAGGGAAATGATCCAACTTGGTTCTAACAAAAACAAGACTGTGTATTACTCGAAAACGTTGATAAATACTCCAGATTTTCACAAGATTCAACTTCAGATGCTGCCAATAACAGTCCAAGGAGAATCATACATGATTAGGAGTAAAGGCCATGATTTGTCATCGATCAAACTCCCATGTCAGCAACTCCAGTTTGTTTTGGCAGTAGTATCTGAGAAGGGCACAATATTAGTGGATTAACTTTTGTGCAATTACTGGATTATTTAGCCAGAACCTGTGCTCCAATGAGATTGCAAGGAGTTCCTGGGGGATCGAAGGTCAGGGCATAGATTTCAGTCAGATTTGTATGGATGCAAATTTGGTTTGTAGATCTGAAGAAGGGTCTCAACCCAAAACATCACCCATTCCTTCTCTCCAAAGATGCTGCCTGTCCCGTTGAGTTACTCCAGGATTTAGTGTCTATCTTTGGTTTACAGTAAATTCAAACTAACTTTGAAAATCAGTCTTTCGCTCCAACATAAATGTAAAGACCTGGGAGATAGCCTGATCAATAACAAGGATTACCTCTATGTTCTTTGATAGATTGTAGACTGCTACTTCAGAGTTATTAGAGTTTAGCAGAATCAAACTACCCACATTCGCATTGACTTGTTTACCTCCAAAAGACGAAAAGGGATTGAATTCAAAACCAGCCAGCTGAAAAACAGAGAAGTTCACACATTTGTAACTAATAGTTCACTTTACAAGATAGTTAGTTAACGAGCTGAATGGACCGTTTCTGTCATCTATCAGTATGGACTCAGTCAGCCAAAGAGCCTGTTCTGGGCAGAATAGCTCCACGACTGACTCTATCCCATGTGGAGCTATCTAAAGATATTACGCTGAGAAGAAAATGCAATTACTTACTTTTATTTGAATTGAGGGATCTGCGTCGATGATGTGCTTTAAAGCTCTTTGAGAAGGAAAGGTGAAACTTACACGGCCAGGTCCTGGGGTGGAAACTGTACCATTTGCTAAGTCAGTTGATCTGATCCTGTGATGAAAACATGTGTTACTGTTCAGTGCTAATATATGAGTTAAATATCAATACAAAAAGCAGACTATTATCTAAAATGGTGGCCGACTAGGAAAAGGGGAGATGCAGCGAGACCTGGGTGTCATGGTACACCAGTCATTGAAAGTAGGCATGCAGGTGCAGCAGGCAGTGAAGAAAGCGAATGGTATGTTAGCTTTCATTGCAAAAGGATTTGAGTATAGGAGCAAGGAGGTTCTACTGCAGTTGTACAGGGTCTTGGTGAGACCACACCTGGAATATTGCGTACAATTTTGGTCTCCAAATCTGAGGAAGGACATTATTGCCATAGAGGGAGTGCAGAAAAGGTTCACCAGACTGATTCCTGGGATGTCAGGACTGTCTTATGAAGAAAGACTGGATAGACTTGGTTTATACTCTCTAGAATTTAGGAGATTGAGAGGGGATCTTATCCAAAAACTTACAAAATTCTTAAGGGGTTGGACAGGCTAGATGCAGGAAGATTGCTCCCGATGTTGGGGAAGTCCAGGACAAGGGGTCACAGCTTAAGGATAAGGGGGAAATCCTTTAAAACCGAGATGAAAGAACTTTTTTCACACAGAGAGTGGTGAATCTCTGGAACTCTCTGCCGCAGAGGGTAGTCGAGGCCAGTTCATTGGCTATATTTAAGAGGGAGTTAGATGTGGCCCTTGTGGCTAAGGGGATCAGAGGGAATGGAGAGAAGGCAGGTACGGGATACTGAGTTGGATGATCAGCCATGATCATATTGAATGGCGGTGCAGGCTCGAAGGGCCGAATGGCCTACTCCTGCACCTAGTTTCTATACTCTGCTTGTCAACTGAGAATTTAAACATAGGGCAGATCTTCTATTGCCCAGGGATTCCCAGTCGTCTGACCCCTGGTCCACATATTTTTATCCATCGTGCAGATGTAGTCATGCACTGGAAGCAACTGCTCCCAGACAATAGAGCATCAAGGCCTTAACGGACAGTGAGACAACCTCTCCTAACCGTATTCATATGCATTCAAAACCACACTGCAAAGAGGTGGGCAACCGTCTCCTCTCCATAGCACTCGTCTCGAGGGCAGTGTGCTCTGCGAGTGAGGTTCCGACGGTGCAGGAAGGATCTGACTGGGAGGGCTCCCCTCACCTCCAGCCAAGCCAGGTCTTGGTGCATGTTGGTGAGTTCTGGCCATGAGGCATTTTGCCAGACAAGCTGGGCAGTCTGCTCTGGGAACCACACCACAGGATAGTCAAATATAATCAAAAATGTAGATAATGAAAAAAATGTAATTGAAAGACTAAAACACATCTCTGTGATAGATGTCAATTTCAAGAAGCCAACAACGCATACCTTTGTAACTTGTATAAAAATTCAAAATTTTGGAGTGGACATTTTTTAAATTATTTCTGAAGTTATCAATATCCAATTGGACCAAGAGCCAAAATTAATATTAATAATATTAGAATTATCAGAACATACTACAAACTTTATGACAAGTCAGAGACAATTTCTTGACTACAGTCTAATAACTGCAAAAAGATTAATACTAAAATTTTGGAAAAAACAAAATGGGTTGCGGAAATGACTGAGACCTTGCATTTTGGAAAAAATAAGACTTGTCTTAATTGACAAACCGGAACTTTTTGTTAGAATATGGTCTCCAGTTATTGAATATTTGAAAAGGTAAACTGATTTAACACAAAACCAGGGTTGAAACCCGAGATTGGGATTGGATGAATAGTTACACTCAACATTTCCTGGATCTATCTCCATAATCTTGTCATTGGTAGTTTCCTTCTGCGTCTCCTTTTTTTTCTCTCTTCTTCTCCTCTCTCTATTACTTTCTCTCATCTCTTTCTGCCTTTATCTTAAAAAAAAACTGAAGCTATGTAAGAAATCTGTAATTAAATAGTCGCTTATTATTATTTGTACATACGCTTCTAATAAAAAATAATTATTTAAAAAAAAAAGAAAGACTAAAACACACACATTCACACATGTCAGACCAAATAAATTAATGTAAATAATGCAAATAATCTAATCAAAAAAAAATCTTCACCTACTTTTCTCCCTTTGATTTCAATGGGCCATCTGTATTTGTGCCAGGTTAGACTGGAACAGGTTCAGTTGAAATGTGCACTGTCCTTATGGACTCCAGAGTTATGCACTAGCACAGCTCAAGTTCCCAGGACAGTGGAGTGGTGGACAGTGTTGCAAACACTGCTTAGCAATAGCCAAGTATATGGGGTGGGAGATTGCAACCTTCACGTGGTCCGCCCTGTTTCAACGAATGCAATCAACCCGGCGTGCACAATCAAATA
Source organism: Leucoraja erinaceus (assembly GCF_028641065.1). Taxonomy (NCBI): domain Eukaryota; kingdom Metazoa; phylum Chordata; class Chondrichthyes; order Rajiformes; family Rajidae; genus Leucoraja; species Leucoraja erinaceus. The sequence goes on from NC_073393.1 coordinate 38,094,687, forward strand.
GAACAAGTTGTCCTACAACTTTAGGTTGTGCACGCCATTCGCAAGAAGAAGAAGAAGCCAAGTATATGTCTGATCTGATGGCAGATCCACACCGATTTTAATTGAAGAATTACTTTATGTCATTCCATTATCATTTTTACAGCAATGGAGGTACAAGGAACTGCAGATGGTATATAAAAAAAAGAGTTCCAACCCAAACCATCACCAGTGCATTCCACCATGGCTGCTGCCTGAACTTCTGAGTTACTCAAGTACTTTGTGTTTATTTACTTGCAGAGCGATTATGGTTTCATAATGTAATGCTGCATTGGAAAATGTCTAAGCTAAATGCCTTTACTTACCTTCTCTATTTCAGACCCTTCACCATGGTACCAACTCCCCTAACACACAGTCCCCCGACTCCCAGCCCAATTGTCCCCCATACTTCTCTGCTCCTTGATCTCCTAATCACCGACCCATCAAATTCCCTGATACTTACCATCTGCAGATTATTGGTCCTCATCCCCAAAACTAAAACAGGTTTTGATCTCCAAGCACCCCATCTAAAATGACGCTCTTGTCCATCCCAATGGATAATCCCTACACAACTCTGTCCCAAATCAGGGTCCTGCAATGTAGAGCTAGACCCAGTCAGGGCCTCTGTTGTAACACTCCACAGCATTCCTGGCCCAATCTCTCTCCCCTCTAACCTGGCCTCAGTCTCAGGCACTGAACCATACAGCACAATGTTTTTTGACCGTACCCATTAAGTGGACTCAAGAGTTCGACTCCATCAGCTCAGATCAGAGGTGAGAGCGTTTTCATTTGAGACACAGCTAAAACCCACAGCTGAAAGAAGGGTGGCAAAAGGCAGATTCTCCTCGTATCCAAATCAGCAAGGATGCCTTAAGGGTCTGTCCCACTTGTGCAATTATTTTTGGCGACTTGCTGGCACCCGTCAGAGTCGCAGCAGGTAGCCAAAAATGTTCAACATGTTGAAAGTTCACCCGGCGACATGCCTGTTTGGTCGTGAGTAGTCGCCCAAAGAATCGTACCATTTTCTGGTCGCCGCTGGATTTTTAACGTTGACATTGTTCGGCGACCTGCTGCGACTGTGACGGGTGCCGGTAAGTCGCCGAAAAAAATCACGTAACTGTGTCGGGCCCTTTAGTGAACTTCACCTAAAGCAATGCATCAGTCACTTTTCGCACCAGTGTTTAATAGTTAGATTCTGCACACAGGTTGGTTACCAGATTCCCTTAACAATTACATTTCAAAACTTAAAACTTTCTGGAGCTTTCAAAAATCTATAAAAGTTTGATTTTCTATCTAAAATATATCACTTCCTAAGGCATTCCTCCCCTCAGACAAACTGCCCAGTGGCACTGACCTATGCAGGGATTCATATATATAATGGCTAAATGCATGAGCAGGGAGTTAATAACATCATGTTCCACCCCTTCTGGAGAGAAAATGAATGTGACAAAAATTCTTCTTCTTCTTTCGTGTGGCGTGCACAGTCTAAAGTTGTTGGACAACTTGTTCTATTTGATCTTCTGTTTGTGCACGTCGAGTTGATTGCATTAGTCAAAACAGGGCGGACCACGTGAAGGTTGCAATCTTCCACCCCGTGACTAAACTGAAGACATTATACAGGTATATCTCCTAGTCACTGCATTGCACACAATTAGGTTGGAGTTAAGTGTAATTGGAATCAAATATTCATCCTGAAAAGACCCATTTTGAATGATTGACAAAGCACTGGTGTTCCAGAGAGCAGGAAGAATCCGTACAAAAACATCATATAAATTACCTTTGGTAATATTTGCCAATGAAGCACTTTGCCTTTTGTAAAATGTTCTTATATCCATTATAATAACTATTACCCTTTTTATTTTAATTAGTTTAACACTTCTATTAAAAATAAAACTAAGAGATCATATCAGTTTTAAATATGACCATAGTATTTCCTACCAAAGAACATAAAGGTTACAAATTTAAATGTCTCAAAAAGTTGTTTCCCAAAATATTAGTTTTGTTTTAAGGCCATAATTATCAGTAGTAATGTGAATGAATTACCTGCTTAAGTACACGCTAAGTTTCAGTCCTTGCAAAGTAACTGGTTTATCTCCTTCCTTTATCGTGGCCAAAATCACAGTTTGTATTTTCTCCAGAGACTGCATCAGATTGCTTGTCATTTGTGTCAACTAATGAAAGGGCAGAGAGCATTGATTGTTCAGTTTTATTAGGACATTGTTCATCTTCATTTCATTTATATCTCAAATTGAAAGTCAGTTAGAATATTATTTCTGTCCCTGATGCCTATAACAATTATATTACGGAAGCTCACTCTGATGAAAATATGGGATAGTAAAAATGCAAAGGGTAGAGTGGGGAAGAACTTCTTGTATGTATCTAGGAGAACTATATCTCAATAAGTACATTCGCAGGCTGACTCAGACATATGCACCATTGGTAGGAAGGAAGTGCAGATGTTGATTTACACCAAAGGTGTGTACAAAATGCTGGAGTAACTGAGGCAGCATCTCTGGAGAGAAGGAATCGGTGACATTTAGGGTCGAGACCCTTCTTCAGACCCCATTATTGGGTCAGGTACTAATGAACGAGGAAGGCCGAGTGAGGTAAGTGCCAGTGGGAAAACATTCAGGGAACAGTATTCATAGTATCTGGAATTTAGAATAATCATGGAATGGATCAAGTAGCGATTTAGAGTAAGAATCTATATTTAAAAGAATCATAATATCAATGAGTTGAAATAGATCCAACCAGGGTCTAAGGTTGAGGGACTTATGCAACATAGAGGGACATTGACAACATGGCTCCAGAATTAACTAAAGGACAGAGCAAATGTATCAGAGCTATGGTTACGTTTTGGGCTGGATGAAGAATACAGTGGTATTTAGCCAAAGATTATTATGAGGATCATTACTTTTCTTTACATGTATTAGATGAATATTGGGTTCTGTATAAAATGGAACTGTGTTCAGCCACAAAATGATTAATGGGCAACAGGTAGTATTTATAAAGATTATTTTAGCCAATCTACTCAACATCAATAATTTTAAGGAGTTACTCTGCATATTACACTTTATCTTGTAGTTAAGCTACTGAAAACTTGTAATGCTTTTTAAATAATCAATTTGTTGACATCATAAGTAACATAGATATTAGCTCTTGTATTTTCACAAATATTGGTCTCTGCTTTTCAAAAATAGTTCACACTGTTGACCATGGATAAGGCAGGCATGGGTTATTGATGGGGCCGATCAGCCATGATCACAATGAATGGCGGTGCTGGCTCGAAGGGCCGAATGACCTCCTCCTGCACCTATTTTTCTAATCTGAGACATTTTAACGTGAAACAACAGCAGTGTAAAATACATGTTACTTCTACATGGATTGTACTTTCAAATCCTCTGTTGTAGATTATACACAGTATGATAATTTACCATGTCGCTTGTGTGGGTATTTATTGCAGGTTCCAGCTCCATTGTTGCAAACAATTGATCCACTGCATGGAACAAAGAATTGGCAACCAAGTCTATTTTTTCAAGAGAGTTCTCAGCGTTATCTTGTAGGTGCAGCAACTGCGTACTCAGCGACAGAAGCACTTCACTGGCATTCACCTATGTAGAAAGTTGAAGAGTTCAAACAAATAAAATTGAATCAGAAAAAGAGAAGCCGAGTACATATTTTGATCGTCTACTTTCATTTTCCAAATTAATGGTTGACATTTTGGGACTTCACTCAATTTTTACTCCAGAGACTTGCGTTTTCGCCTGAGAGTGAATCAGTACTGTGTGTGTACCACGAGGGCTGCTATTATTTACCAATCTTAAGGAAATTGGAAATTTGCTTTTTGTTCTTTTCATTGCTTGTAAATATTGATTGTAATGTCCAATTGTTTGATAATTTCGATTTTGTTACTATTAATGTCTTTAATGTCTTTACTTGTTCGGAATAAATTAAAAAAAAAAAAAAAAAAAAAAAAAAAATCACTTGCTTAAAACTGAGCACTTCAATGTAATTACCTTCTGCAACATTATTGAGAGGTGAATGATTGCACAGAAAACACAGACTTGTCTTTCAAGGGGGTGGTGGGGGTGGGGGGGTCCAATTTTGGAGCATGAGAATCAATTATCGCTCCATAATCTGAAACGGTTGTGACTTGGTGTTGCAGTCTGCTCACTAAGGATACGGTAGAGGTTTTACTTCATGATAGAAAGGCACAAAATGCTGGAGTAACTCAGTGGGTCTGGCAACATCCCTGGAGAACATTGATAGGTGACGTTACGGGTCTTCAGTTTCAGTTAATCGCCTTTGCTGACCATTCATTTTCATTGGCTCATTGTGGAAAAACAACATAGGCACGAGTTTTCAGAACCAAGGAAAACCGACCAGTAATGTTAAATGCCCACCGAACCTCACAGCTGTGTATCTCTTATTAAAAGTTGGCTGGCTTCTTAAAAGTTGTCTCCACTCCTTCTCCCCCCTTTTAAATGACTTACCGTACACTGTGCTAGCCGTCTTAATTATAGCGCCAACCTTCCTGTTCATCGCGGTGTGTGTCTGTATCAAGTTGGCTTTGTACCGTGGGAATTTCAGACAGCGCTCCCCCACTTTCCCTGGCCCCTGCCTTTGCAGTGTGTGTGTGTGTGTGTGTGTGTGTGTGTGTGTGTGTGTGTGTGTGTGTGTGTGTGTGTGTGTGTGTGTGTGTGTGTGTGTGTGTGTGTGTGTGTGTGTGTGTGTGTGTGTGTGTGTGTGTGTGTGTCTGACTCTGACAGTCGCCGTTCCATTTCCTGGATTTTCAGGCGACTGCCGGCAAATTGACGTACAGGTTTGTAGGTAAATTGGCTTGATGTATGTGTAAATTGGCTTGGTGTATGTGTAAATTGGCTTGGTGTATGTGTAAATTGGCTTGGTGTATGTGTAAATTGGCTTGGTGTATGTGCAAATTGGCTTGGTGTATGTGTAAATTGGCTTGGTGTATGTGTAAATTGGCTTGGTGTATGTGTAAATTGGCTTGGTGTGTGTGTAAATTGTCCCGAGTGTGCGGAGGATAGCATTAATGTGCGGGAATCGCTGATCAGTGCGGACTCTCTTGGACCGAAGGGCCTGTTTCCGCGCGGTATCTCTAAATTAAACTAAACATTCTCTGCTCATCCATGTGCCTATCAAAAACCTCTTAAATGCTCTATTGTGTCTGCCTCCATCACCACCCCTGAAAGCATATTCCAGGCACCCCAACTATGTAAAAAATACACCCTAAACTTCCCTTTTAAGTTTTGCCCCACTCACCTTAAAGCTATGCCCTCTAATCTTTTATATTTCCAAGACTGGGAAAAAGATTCTGAATAAAATATATGTTTCTACTTAAATTCTATTAGTTACAACAAACAAGTTCTCTGCATCCTTACTTGTGATGTTAACGTCAGATTACTGCCGGTTTTGGTCAATCGATCTAGCAATGCTGATGCCTCTTCTACTTTGGTCAAGTCATCCCCACTTCTCATTATGCAGTGGAAATTCAGCATTTCCTCTTCCTTCGTCTTGCCACGATCCAGGCGAGTGTAGGAGAAACAACAGCTTCATGAGAAATCATGTCGTCTTACCCAGATCTCTACCATTTCTCCACATCCCTTGTTCTGGCGATTCTGTATTTGGAGGTGGAGTATGCAAATGTGATTCTCCCACCTGCTCTATCCGTGGCCCTCATCATCAGGCGTGAGAAGCTTCAAGTGTCCTTGGCTGTGGCAGCTACTCAGTGTCAATTTAAGAGACAGAATTCATCACAGTCACACAACTGACCTTGAGTTATGCAGTTCACTAGTTTTTATATGGAAATCCCAATTTAGGAGCAATGCTACAAAATTAAATCTATGCATGGGCTTGCACCCAAATTATTGAAGAATTCTCATTTAGTGTATTATTTCCAGTTTGCTACCTAGTCCAATCTGGTCAGGGGGAAGAGAGGTGCGACCTGGCCATCTGCAAACACATGAGGTGGCAGGGACATCTCTTCCTGGGACAATGTTTTTGCAAAGCATGTGCAGTCCTGCTTTCCACGCATGTTAATGAAATGAATGCTACAGTGGGCCTATTTCCCCTGCGAAATCTCAATTTATGACTCAGGTCATAAGGTCATAAGTGATAGGATCAGAATTAGGCCCATTCGGCCAGGGCAGAAAACCCGGGGGGGCCAGAGGGGACACGTCCCCCCCATGTTTTGAGAGGTGGGGGACATCTCCCCCAAGTTTTTGTGATCCCGATTTTAAAATCTCTGTTTTTAGCGCTGGATTGAGCCTCCGAAGCCTCGCGCGCACGTGTGTGAGTGTGCGCATGTGCGCGTGGCCGCCAAAAAACTGTGTCCCCCGTCCCCTTCCATGTTTTGATAGCGAGTTCTGCTCTTGCATTCAGCCCACCATGTCTACTCGCCATTCAATCACGGATGATCTATCTCTCCCTCCTAACCCCATTCTCCTGCCTTCTCCCCATAACCATTGACACCTGTACTAAACAAGAATTTATCTAGCTCTACCTTAAAAATATCCATTGAGTTGCGTGGTTGTGATAAATTCTGTCTCTTAAATCAAAGTTCCTTGCACAGCCAAGGACAAGGACACTTGCAGCTTCATGAATCTATTGCGTCTGCCACTTTCCAGTTTCATTGCCAGATTTGGGGATTATGTTTGTGGCTTATTTTGTGACATCCGTCTATTAAATGCACAGCAGGATTTGGATTCCCCTTCAAACACATGCAACAATGAGTGAAGCCATTTACTGTGACAAATTAACTGAACCCCACTTCCGTACAGCACTGCCCAGAGGTCATATTTAAGCGGACCAAATATGGAGATTTGTGGAACATAGTCCCGGTGTCTGGGACGGGCCGGGAAAATCATCAATGACCCCTCTCACGCTAACCATGGACTGTTTGCCCTCCTCCCATCAGGGAGGCGGTCGGTACAGGAGCCTCAGGTCTTGCACAAGCAGGCTGAGGAACAGCTTTTTCAACAACACCATTACACTGCTGAACTCGGAGTCCCGACGCTAGCCATCCTTAGACTCTCCCACTTGTATACAGTTATCTGCCTATGTATCAGTTTTAATTCATCCACAATCCACACATTGTTAACCAGTATTTTTTTTTACTTTTACTGTATGCCGACTTTGTATTTTTATTTTTATTTCTACTATCTTGCACTATGACGATGACCAGACGCTAAACTACATTTCGTTGTACCTTGACTTGTATTTGTGCAATGACAATAAACTTGAATTGAATTGAATTGAATTAGTTGAGGAGCTTTAAGCAAACAACGATTGGCTAACGGAAGAAATCAGCCATGATATCTAATGGATAGACTCAAAAAGCTGGAGTAACTCAGCGGGACAGGCAGCATCTCTGGAGAAAAGGAATAGGTGACATTTAGGGTCGAGACCCTTCTTCAGACAGAGAGTCAGGGGAAAGGGAAACGAGGGATATAGATGGTGATATAGACAGATAATAGAACAAATGATGGAAAGATATGCGGATGATAAAGGAAACAGGCCATTGTTAGCTGTGGGCTAGGTGAGAACAAGTTACAGACAATGAGACTCAACAAGGTGACTTTGAAACGAGTACGATGACTGGGGTGGTGGAGGGATGGAGAGAGTGGGAATGCAAGGGTTACTTGAAGTTAGAGAAGTCAATATTCATGCCACTGGGTTGTTAGCTGCCCCAGCGAGATATGAGGTGCTATTCCTCCAATTTGCGTATGGCCTAATATCTAATGGATATCTGTAATAGAATAATGCTCTGTAGATTTTTGCATGCAATGGACCCATGGAATTAAATGACCTTCCCTAATTTAAATGTACTCCCTATTATCAAAGAAGGGGATGAATTGGCTACTTAATGCTTGCAAATTCCACAAGACCAAACACTTGCTTCTGGCCAGCCATTCAGTGTCAATAACATGAAGAGTTCCAATGGATGGGCATTCACTGAGGTACCAGTTCCAGCGGAATATTTATCCGATGCGATAAATATTCCTTTAACTGCAGCAAAGTGCTTGGAAATATCTGCACACGAAGAATCATTCAAAGGAGGTTGAATAGTTTGAACAGAAACATTTATCGGTGATGGCCTTATAGAGGAAATGTGTGGAACTGTTGGGATAAAATCTCTTGTAGGAGAAAGGTGTGCACTGAATGAAGGTAATGGGACTATGCTTTTGGTGGTAGATTCTGATAGGAAATGGTTCACAGTTATAGATGGTGTTTGGATATCTTCTGATTCATGGTGATCTTTATGTCTCTGCAGCTGTGGGAGAAAAGAAATCTGAAATGCATAGAAACTTTAGCAGGGTTGATTGGAATATCGTTTAATATCCACAATTCCTGTATATCATTTATATATGCGCCCCTCAATAGATCAACTTAAAAATAGAATTGTCATTTAACATTTGATCTTCCCAACTAGGGTTTTGTGAGGGCTGGCTAAACTGGCAAGTGTTTAATTTCTGAAACACTTGAGTCTTTTAAAGCCCCTAAAACAATATATTGTTTGTTCTCAGATTCATTTTAAATATTGACTCATTTTATTAAATCTTTGTTGGGGAAAAGTTGTAATTCGAACACTTGGTTTACCTCTCCATGTCCCAGTCTGATGGATAAAGCCAGAAAGGAGTTTCACCTTCCTAACTAATTGTGGTAATGGTGGCTGAGTGGTTAAGGTGATTGACTAGAAATCCATTAGGGATTGACAGCGCAAGTTCGAATCCAGCTGACTGCAAGAACAGCAGCTCTGGCGGAGATACCATTGTGCGTGTAATTTCTTACCTGCATTTTCAGAAGGCTTTTGATAAGATGCCACACGTGTGGCTGCTAAAGAAGATGCAAGCCCATGGCGGAAGAGGGAAGATACTAGCATGGATAGCAGGTTAGCTGAATGGCAGAAGGCAAAGAGTGGCAATAAAGGGGGCTTTTTCTGGGTGGCTGTCAGTGCCTTCGGTGACCTGTCGGGGGTCGGTGCTGGGGCCGCTACTCTTCATGTTGGATATAAATGATGTGGATGAGGGAATTGAAGGCTTTGTGGCCAAGTTTGCAGATGATACGAAGATAGGTGGAATGGCAAGTAGTGTAGTCAAAGCATGGACTCTGCAGAAGGACTTGGACAGGTTGGGAGAGTGGGCTAAGAAATTTCAGATGGAATACTGCGTAGCAAAGTGCGGAGTCGTGCATTTTGGTAGTAGCAATAAAAGCGTAGACTATTTTCTATATGGGGAGAGAATTCAGAAATCGGGGGTGGAAAGAGACATGGGTTGCTGGCACAGGCTTCCCAAAAAGTTAATTTACAAGTCAAACCGGTAGTAAGGAAGTCTAATGCAATGCTCGCATTTATATCAAGAGGATTAGAATATTAAAAATATGGATGTATTGTTCAGGCTTTATGAAAGGCTAAAGGATAGAATGAGTGTGGAGAGGATGTTTCCACTTGTGGAAGAGTCTCGGACAAGAGGCCACAGCCTCAGAATAAAAGGACATACCTTTAGAAAGGTAATGAAGGGGAATTTCTTTAGTTAGAGGGTGGTCATTCTGTGGAATTCATTGCCACAAATGGCTGTGGAGGCCAAGTCAATTGCTATTTTTAAGGCAGAGATTCTCGATTAGTAAGAGTGTCAGGGAGATGGCTGAAGAATGGGGTTGTGAGGGAAAGATAGATCAACCGTGATTGAATGGCAGAGTAGATGTGATGGACAGAATGGCCTACTTCTGCTCCAAGCAGACAAGACACATTACACAGCGTCAATAACCAAATTATAATTCAATCATGAACACTGCCTCTAGAGGAAATGGCCCATGGCATGAATTAAAACAGCTTACCCTATTTCGACTTTGGTCCCTAATGGCTGAATCTGTAAAAGTAAATGGAAGCATTGAAAAAAAGTGTTAAAATATATCTTTCAAAAAAAGGACTTGCACTTTTTATTCATTTACAGGACAAGGATTTCATTGGCAAGCCCAACATCCCTGGCCAATCTGAAGTTATCTTGTGAAGCTGATGTTGGGTCACCTTCTTGAATAACTGCAGTCTAATGAAGATAATCTCACAATGTTATTGGGCAGGATTTACCTGTACGTTCAGCGACAACAAAAGTGATAATGACCATATCTAATATAAACCCCCCCTCCCCACTGAATCATTGTTCGGTTATACCAATTCATTTTAGATTGGTATAGCTAGGTTAGTTCAGTAATTTATGTGTTAGTATACTATTATGAAAGTCTGTTTATTGGTAAATTGTTACTTTCAACTCCCTTGATTTAATTTTTACATGTTCCACAACTCCGTTTTGTATTTGAGTCTTTCATTCGAAGAAAAAGTTCGACCTTGGGTTAACATTCCAGAGTTGATAAAGTGTCTAGACTTCGCCACGTGTGGTATTCCGCCATCTTAACGAGGTCATTCATAATTTCATTTGTTTAAGAAGTCATATTTTCTCAGCTTCTCCTCTCCCGATAGTTATGACGGAACAACCTCCTGATAGCCGTGCTATTTTACTTATCCGTTAATCTCCTTTGTTAGTTCTTGTGCGTATTTGTATGCTTCTTCTGGATCAGTACCCCGTCCCTGCCTTCTCCCCATATCCCTTGATTCCATTAGCCCTAAGACTATATCTAACTCTCTTAGATATTCTGAGTGATAAACGTTTGCTGGTTTGGAAGGTTTTCACCAGCTTAGTGTATGCACTCCATTGCCTAGGTTTGGACCAACTCAAAATGAGATCTGGACTTGTGTGGCCTGGGTGAAATCTAAACTGAGCAATGGTATACAATGAGTAGGTGCTGTATAGAAACATAGAAACATAGAAAATAGGTGCAGGAGTAGGCCATTCGACCTTTCGAGCCTGCACCGCAATTCAATATGATCATGGTTGATCATTTAACTCAGTATCCTGTACCTGCCTTCTCTCCATACCCCCTGATCCCTTTAGCCACAAGGGCCACATCTAACTCCCTCTTAAATATACATGAACTGGCCTCAACTACCTTCTGTGGCAGAGAGTTCCAGAGATTTACCACTCTCTGTGTGAAAAATGTTTTTCTCATCTCGGTCTTAAAGGATTTCCCCTTTATCCTTAAACTGTGACCCCTTGTCCTGGACTTCCCCAACATCGGGAACAATCTTCCTGCATCTAGCCTGTCCAACCCCTTAAGAATTTTGTAAGTTTCTATAAGATTCCCCCTCAATCTTCTAAATTCTAGCGAGTGTAAGCCGAGTCTATCCAGTCTTTCTTCATATGAAAGTTCTGACATCCCAGGAATCAGTCTGGTGAACCTTCTCTGTACTCCCTCCATGGCAAGAATGTCTTTCCTCAGATTTGGAGACCAAAACTGTACACAATACTCCAGGTGTGGTTTCACCAAGACCCTGTACAACTGCAGTAGAACCTCCCTGCTCCTATACTCAAATCCTTTTGCTATGAATGCTAACATACCATTCCCTTTCTTCACTGCCTGCTGCACCTGCATGCCTACTTTCAATGACTGGTGTACCATGACACCCAGGTCTCGTTGCATCTCCCCTTTTCCTAATCGGCCACCATTTAGATAATAGTTCACTTTCCTGTTTTTGCCACCAAAGTGGATAATCTCACATTTGTCCACATTATACTGCATCTGCCATGCATTTGCCCACTCACCCAGCCTATCCAAATCACCTTGTAGCCTCCTAGCATCCTCCTCACAGCTAACACTGCCCCTGCCCCTGCCCAATAAGTTGCTGCTGTTGCAGATATCAAGCCTTCGGGAGTGTTCATTTACCTTCCACTATCTGCAACCTCCGGCAACCACCTTCAACTAGCATCGCAACCGGCTTCAACTAAAAAATTACCGATTTTTAAAATGGCAACCTATTTTTAGTCGCGGCCGGTTTTGAATTTTTTTGATATAATCGCCGGAACATAGAAGAAGCGGAAACCACTTTCGACCATTGGGGAGACTGACAAAAACCTCCGGGAACCTCACGGAAACCTTGGGTGGGGTGCAAAGTCTCCAGAGGTTTCCGTTCAGGTTTCCCAAGTGGTACAGGGGCATTATTACAGCACTTACAACGCCAAAAACCCAGGTTCGATCCCGACTACAGGCGCTGTCTGTCAGGAGTTTGTATGTTCTCCCCGTGACCGCGTGAGGTTTTACCCGAGATAGACAATAGGTGCAGGATTAGGCCATTCGGCCCTTCGAGCCAGCACCACAATTTAATGCGATCATGAGATCTTCGGTTTCCTCCCATATTCCAAGATGTACAGGTTTGTGGGTTAATTAGCTTGGTATAAATGTAAATTATTCCTGGTGTGTGTAGGATAGTGTTGGTGTGCGGGGATCGCTGGTTCCCAGCACTTCAATATGTCTGTCAGGCAATGCTGCAGACAACCCAGTCCAGACTCCAGGAGTAAGCGCTTAAAGACGTACTGAGGCTTGGTGCTGCCAACAAGAAAGCATACAATAAGCATTTGACAGCACTGGGCCTCTACCCGCTGGAGTTTAGAAGAATGAGGGGGGGACCTCATTGAAATTTACAAAATAATGAAAGGCATACATGTGGATGTGGATGTGGATGTGGAAAGGATGTTTCCACTGGTGGGAGAGTCTAGGACCAGAGGACGTAGCCTCAGAATTAAAGGGCGCTCTTTTAGAAAAGAGGTGAGGAGGCACTTCTTTAGTCTGAAGGTAGTTAAGAGCTCGGGAGAGCTCTTGGAATGAACTCGTACAGTGGGATAGGGCCAATAGGCTTTCTGCAGCACAGAGCAAAACAGCAGCTACTTTCAGGGACCCTGCTGCTGCACTGCTCTGCAGTTTTCATAGCTTTCATAGCAAAAGGATTTGAGTATAGGAGCAGGGAGGTTCTACTGCTCCAGTTGTACAGGGTCTTGGTGAGACCACACCTGGAGTATTGCGTACAGTTTTGGTCTCCAAATTTGAGGAAGGACATTATTGCCATAGAGGGAGTGCAGAGAAGGTTCACCAAACTGATTCCTGGGATGTCAGGACTGTCTTATGAAGAAAGACTGAATAGACTTGGTTTATACTCTCTAGAATTTAGGAGATTGAGAGGGGATCTTATAGAAACTTACAAAATTCTTAAGGGGTTGGACAGGCTAGATGCAGGAAGATTGCTCCCAATGTTGGGGAAGTCCAGGACAAGGGGTCACAGCTTAAGGATAAGGGGGAAATCCTTTAAAACCGAGATAAGAAGAACTTTTTTCAAACAGAGAGTGGTGAATCTCTGGAACTCTCTGCCACAGAGGGTAGTCGAGGCCAGTTCATTGGTTATATTTAAGAGGGAGTTAGATGTGGCCCTTGTGGCTAAGGGGATCAGAGGGTATGGAGAGAAGGCAGGTACGGGATACTGAGTTGGATGATCAGCCATGATCATATTGAATGGCGGTGCAGGCTCGAAGGGCCGAATGGTCTACTCCTGCACCTAATTTCTATGTTTCTATGTTTACCTGTCGACTTTGCCTATTTGGATCACTTTCGCAACGGGCGAAACAGATGGTGTTCTCAAGGAAAAATAGCTGGTTAAATGTTTAATTGCGACAAACAGCATCCACATCTGTAAACAATGGTGCCGGAGAACAGCTGTTGTTAATAAAGACCTTTTGTAGTATCAATGTGTAAAGTAGCCTTTTTAACTAAGGCAGTTACGTCAAATGAATAGGTAGGAAAGTATATGAACAACATACGATTGGATGCTTAAACAAACAGGAGATTCTCCAGTTACCATTCTCAAAGAATACATTGTGTGTTTAATGCTTCTGTCCTTTTGTAAGTGGCATTGAATTGTACCGTCAGTCAATTTCCATTTAATTTAGGAAATATACTTTGTCATTATTAACAATGAATCATTTATATCCATTTTAGTGACCAGATGAAATGAAGATTTATTTGTAAATCATAATATTAATTGCGTACTTCATCAAGTTCCTGAAAAGTGAAGTCGAGTGTGTTTTGTTCCATGCCATGCTATTTAACCCATTTACTTTTTAATGACCTGATTATTTAAACAATTTGCACAATACTATGCAATAATGTGAAGGGAAAATAATGACATTGATGTATTTTTCATTAGCTTGGACTGCTCTGCTGCTAATCTCTTCATTGATCATGGTGGCGGCACGGTGGTGCAGCAGTCGAGTTGCTGCCTTACAGCGCCAGAGGCTCGAGTTCGATCCTGACCACGGGCACCATCTGTATGGAGTTTGTATGTTCTCCCCGTGGCCTGTATGGGTTCTCTTAATGCTCCAAAGACGTACAGATTTCTTGATTAATTGGCTTTGGTAAAATTGTTCTTTCCCTAGTGTGTGTTGGATAGCGTTAAAATACGGGGATCGCTGGTCAGCATGGAACTCGGTGGGCTAAAGGGTCTGTATCTCTAAAACTAAAGTTAAATTACAATGGTCTTGCTTCAGTTGTCAAAGCAAGTGATGTCCCATTGCAGCCACATCTTAAACCCGTAAAAAAGATCTGTCAATGGGCTTTGGAGATGGTGACACACTGAATACTGAGATTTCTGAATGTGGCTTCTTCCTGCATTGGAATAATACATTACCCTTTCTAAAAAAATCCATACAACATGTTTTTTTAATTGTAACTATAGTCAGTACCTTATGTAAACTGAATATAAAATGTCAGTGGTATAAAAGTGTTATGTAGAAGCTTGATTTTGAATAAGGGAGTGCAGCATAGGTTTTACAAGGTGAATTCCCAGGATGGTGGGACTGTCATATACTTAGAGAATGGCTGGGCTTGTATACTCTGGAGTTTAGAAGGATGAGAGAGGATCTTATTAAAACATAAAAGATTATTAAGGGTTTGGACACGCTAGAGTCAGGAAACGTGTTCCCGATGTTGGAGGAGTCCAGAACCGGCGGCCACAGTTTAAGAATAAGGCGTAGGCCATTTAGAATGGAGATGAGGAAACACTTTTTCACACAGAGAAGTCAAGTCTAGTCAAGTCAACTTTATTTGTCACATGCACATACAAGATGTACAGTGAAATGAAAGTGGCAATGCCTGCGGGGTTGTGCAATACTACAGAGAGTTGTGATTCTGTGGAATTCTCTGCCTCAGGTGGAGGCCGGTTCGCTGTATACTTTCAAAAGAGAGCTAGATAGGGCTCTTAAAGATTGACGATAAAATAAGCTGGAAATCACATATTAAACATGTAAAATTAAAATTGTCAAAAAGTATCTCTGTATTATACAAAGCCAAGCAGGCTCTGGATTACAAATCACTCCGCATTCTTCATTAATCTTACCCTACTTAAATTATTGTGCAGAAGTCTGGGGCAATAACTATAAAAATTCGATACACTCATTAACCATGATGCAAAAAAGAGCACTTCGTATTATACATAATGCCAAGTATCTGGGTCATACGAATCCATTATTTTTAGAGTCAAAATTATTAAAATTAGAAGATTTGGTTACATTCAAAACAGCTCAGATAATGTCTAGGGCCAAAAATAAAAATTTACCTGGAAACATTCAAAAATTATTTAACGAGCGTGTGGGGGGGTTACAATTTAAGAGGAATATTTAATTTTAAGAAACAAAGAGTCCGTACGACTAGAAAAACCTTTTGTATTTCGGTTTGTGGAGTAGGAGTGTGGAACAAATTGAACGAGGAATTAAAGCAATGTACAAACATGAATCATTTTAAAATGATATATAAAAAAATAATTTTCAAGGGGTACCGGGATTGAGGGGATGGTTGACAAGTGGGGGTTAATGTTTATCTATTGCTTTACAATTGTTTACTTATGTTTAGTTACTTCATATATGAAGTTTGTATGTGTATAATAGTTGTATGTATATGTGTGTCTGTAGGTATTATGGGAAATTGCCTGGGGTAGTATTATTATAATGAATTAATTGATTTTTAAATATGGTAGAAGTGTTGGGGAAAAGGGGTGAGATTTAATAAGTTATTCTTCTTCTCACTCCTTTTCGAGCTTGTACAGACACAGAGTTGGACATTGGAAATTTGCTTTTTGTTCTTTTCATTGCTTGTAAACATTGATTGTAATGTCCAATTGTTTGATAATTTCGATTTTGTTACTATTAATGTCTTTAATGTCTTTACTTGTTCGGAATAAATAAAATAAATAAATAAATAAATAAAGATAGCGGAGTCACGGGATATGGGGAGAAGGCAGGGACGGGGTACTGATTGGGAATGATCAGCCATGATCACATTGAATGGCGGTGCTGGCTCGAAGGGCTGAACGGCCTACTCCTGCATCTATTGGCTATTATCTATAATAACATCTTTCTACTCCCCTACTCAGTTTATAATCAATGGGTAAAATCTGTCGTGTATCTGCTCAAGTACTACACCAGCTCACCCCAACACCTTGCCCCTACCCCCTCCGCTGCCCCGAGCTATCCGTGCTCTAGTCTGAGCTAGCTCCAGCCTGGTTCCCATCTTGCACAACCTCCCTGCCCAGCAAACAGTTTCTGCAGAATACTCTTTCCTTATTAACAGAAATATATTTAACCAATGAATGGTGTTTTATCATTAATGCTTTATTATTATTAATGTTTAGTGTTTTCTGAGTAATTCATAACTGTCACTGTATGTCATGTTGTTACTTGTGGGTGGAGCACCAGGGCAAATTCCTTGTATGTGAATACGTGGCCAATAAACTTACTTACTTACTTACTCTTTTCCAAGGCAAATACGAAACAGGATTACCCACTGGGATCAGTGCCGAGTCCACTATTGTTCTCAGCAAATATTGAGGGCCTGTCCCAGTTAGGCGACTTTTTAGGCAACTAGGTTGTTGCCACATGGTTGCCGGGGTGTCGCCTGTATGGTCGTGAGTCGTCTCCTCAGCCGCCCAAAGAGTCGTAGCGTCTTTCTGGTCGCCGCTGGATTTTGAAAATGTTCAAACATTTGCAGCAACAGTTAGCGACGTGGGTTGACGCCAATGAGCGTAGTTTGACTTCTCCACTCGTAGGCGGTGTCGTAGGTTGTCGCCAGGTGAGGTAGGTTGTTGCCGGTGCTGACTTTGGTGAATTCCATTGGCGACTACCTACATCAACCTACATCAACTGGCGACAGGTACCAGCATCAAGAGAAGAGATGTCAAATTATTAAATGATGCGAATTGTCTTCAGTTGTCGCCGACAGGGTCGTAGCTTGTCGTGGGTGAACGTAGGTTGACTTCAATTGTCGCCTGTGTCATCGTAGGTTGTCGTAGGTGTGGTTGTATGTGGACATCCTAAGTCGTGATGATTGGGTCGCCGGTTATCGATAGCTTGCCATAGCTTGACGTCGACTAGGTAGTAGGTTGTTGTAACTTGTCGTAGACATTATCTTGGGGGGGGTCCAGTCGCCGGTTTTTCAGCAACCTGCTACGACTACGACAGTCACCCAAAAAAATCGCTCCCGTGGTCTACAGTCGCAGCTGACATATTTGATTGGCATGGCAAGCAATACCTGGTGCTCGTTGATTCTTATTCAGGATGGTTTGACTGCTCTAGTGGGACAGGCCCATTACTTTTGGACTTTGTGTCAAAAACTTCAAACTAGACTGAAAATGTCAGTGTAAACCCAATAGTGGCTGGGATGAGAATCTCTTGGGGCAGTGCGTGAAATTATAGGACCAGACACGTGTTGCAACCATCTCGGTCTTGGTGCAGAGTAAACATTTGCACCAACGGTCATACGTGCTGTGGTACGAGATACTTGCTTTGAAATTACACAAGGGAACAGAATAGCGGGACTCAATTGCATCAAACTGCAGTACCAGTACCATGGCTGGAAATAAGATTGGGGAAATAAGATCTCAATGTCAGTTCATACTAAAACATAGGCTTTGAGGAAATGCACAGCAGAACCCCTGAAAAAGACCCAGATAGGAACACGGGCCTCACAAATGGTGTGCTGGTCGACTTCTCTACAAGAAAGCAGTCAATGGCAGAAGTCATTCATGTATGAATGGAAACCTCAGATTAGTTTCTAACTATGAGCTGCTTGTCATTTGACACCACTGTGTAGGCCATTCACCTGTGTAAAAGTCTGAAAGACTTTGTGCAACTTGCAGTCCATTCCCAATCTTCGATTAAATCTTACTTCCTATGGAAGTGAACTGTGGAGCATCAAAACCATCTTGCTAGATGGCTCTATTTCAAGGCAGATCCATTTACGTATTTTGAGACTTTGGCTGTTTTAAAATAGACCTCAACCAACTAGCTGTATCTCATGTTAATGTTGATAATCTGCAAACACAAAACCCATGCCCCTCTGACTACCAAGATCTTTAAAACTTCCACCACTTAAAAAAGTACTCCATATTTCAATTTGACATCATATATTTAAGACCCTGTATTCCATCGCCCATGTCCTTCACATTCACTTCACTGCTTATGTCTTTCTTTAAATCCTCCTCTTAACCCCTATCTCTCCCTAGTCTTATACCACCAGCAAACGTGTTATGTACTATTTGTGAGCCCTTCATCCAAATCATTGATATAGATTAGAGGCACCAGATTCCCAGGATTTAGTCTTTCTAGCACCCACTGATCACCAGTTTCCAATTTGATCATTCATTGATTCCATGTCTCTGTTTTCTATCCATTAAACAATCCTTAATCCAAGACAGTGTCCTGTTAATTATACAATGCAGTACTATTAACTCCAATATTATTCAATAACTTCTTGTTAGCATCATGTCAAAGACTTTCTGAAAGTCAGCTGGTCAATCCTTATCTATCCAGCTGGTTCCAACCTCGACAAACTATAACAGATTTGTTAAAGATGATTTCCTTCTGATAATTCCACTTTGACTGTCCAGTCCTAGTCAAGTCAAGTAAAGTTTATTCGTCACATTCACATACGAGATGTGCAGTGAAATAAAAAGTGGCAATGCTCGCGGACTTTGTGCAAAAAGACAAACAAACAAACAAACAACCAAACAAACTATAAACACAATCATAAACACACATATTCTTTTACATAATAAATGTTGGAAGGAAAAACGTTCACATATAGTCTTTTACATAAAATGCTGGAAGTGGGAATCTCTGGAACTCTGCCACGTTTCATTGGCTATATAAGAGGGAGTTAGATGTGGCCCTTGTGGCTCAGAGGGTATGAGATACGGGATACTGAGTTGGATACAGTGATCATATTGAATGGCCTGCAGGCTCGAAGGGCCGAATGGCCTACTCCTGCACCTAATTTCTATGTTTCTATAAGATCCCCTCTCAATCTCCTAAAGCATGGCAACGGAGGCATTTGCCTGACCGTAGCAGCTGGAACAGTCCGTTGCATGGGTGGAAGGGGTCTCCCATGATTTTGTTGGCTCTGGAGTTGCACCTCCTGATTTGTTAAATATGATCCTACTGTTTTGTTCTAAGTGTCCTGTTTCCACTTTCTCATGAATGGATTCTGGCAATTTCTCCAACTACTGATATTAGGCGACTGGCACAATTTTAAACCGTGCTACTTCATTACTGGGATATTTATTAAGCAGCCTCAAAGGAGTCTTACTGAGATTCTAAACCATAACTGAATAAAATAATGTTGCAAACCAGTTATTATTACATAAAACATAACAACCTTAGGACACTAAAAGCTCATTTTGTGTTTGTGTTTGTGCAAAAGGTCTTTGAGCTAAAAATAACATTGCATGATTCAAATTTGTTTCTAAATTAAGGAATAAACAAGCACTCCTTTGTGGTTTTGATGCATTTTGAAATTGACCATTTGTTCCTGAATTCCAGAATTACTTAATTTATTTTTATTGACGATATGCTCAAAAACATTTACTATTATGCATTTCTAAAGATATTTTCATTTTGGGAGGAAAGTGTTTCTTACCAAATTCGCAGACAGAGAAAAGCTTCCTGCTGCACCTGGTCGTACCCCACTGCCGAAGTCCATTCTTCCGTGAAATGTATTCACACTTGGATGATTGATCTGTGTCCTCTCCAGAAGTATCATCGCTCTGTGTCTGTACCAATCCATCCAGACCTGATGTGGCTGAGAGTAGAAACAATAGTATTGTACAACTCCGATTCAGTCGTGCAAACCTCAGCTGATGATGAATGAACTAGAAACTGTTGTACAGGTACTACATTTTAGATGCATTGAATGCAATTTGTGAAATCTCCATGCACTGTGCAATCTTCTGTTGCAATAATCCCTGAACAATGGTATTAGATTTTGCTGCACTGTATCAGATTCAACATATGAAAGTGTTTTGAACTGTTGCAATTTCTTGAAGCTGCTGGCATTTAACACTACTACAGTATGCCAACCGATATAAAAAGCAGTCTTCAAGTTATCTGGAACTATTACTGCATAATGAAGGGGAACTACAATGATGAGAGGGTGCTCCCAGATGCCAGGGGTTTACGAAGACCATCCAATGTTAGACCTGGGTGATCCTAGCAGTAGAAATATCTTAGCAAGAAGTAATGTTTAAGAAAGAACTGCAGATGCTGAAAAATTGATGGTAGACAAAAATGCTGGAGAAACTCAGTGGGTGAGGCAGCAACTATGTGGAGAGAAGGAATAGGCGATGTTTTGGGTCGAGACCCTTCTTCAGACTGAAGAATGTCGCCTGTTCCTTCTCTCCATAAATGGAGAGAAGTTTGCATGTTGTTATTTTAACTAGCGAGCTTTAAGGGCAAACAAGGTTGGTCAAAACAGGTTATCCTGTGGGTTGATAAGAACTGCCACTTTTAGACCAGTGAGAATGAAGATCAGAAGAGAGGGGGTAGCGGAGAATGAGTGTTCCCCTGACTGGAGTGGTGAGTTGTGACCAGTGGTGTTCCACAAGGATCAATGCTGGCACCTCAATGTTTGTGATATTCATAAATGACCTGGATGAAAATATGGTGTGATTTAGTACATTTGCAGATAGCATAAAGATTGATGGAGTTGTGGATGGCAAGGAAGGTTGCCAATGGATAGAGTGGGATATAGATCAGTTGGAAATTTGACCAGAGAAAGGGCAGATGGAGTTTAATTCAGACACATGTGAGATGATGCATTTTTGGAGATCAAGTGCAAGAGAAACGTACAAAGTAACTGAGGGGATTCTTCGAGGCATTGATGTACGGAGGGATCTTGGGATAAGTCCATTGTTCAGTAAGAGTGGCAACAAAAGTAAACTGAGTAGTAAAGAAGATGCTTGTCTTCATTGGACGGGCACTAAGTGTAAATGGCAAGAAGTCATGTTGCAGCTGTTAAAAAATAATAATAATGAAACCACATTTGGAGTATTGTGTGCAGTTCTGTCCACCATATAAATACCTACTGGAGGGATGTGGAGAGGGTTTGGAGAAATATCCACCAGGACCTTGCCTGGATTGGCGAGGCTTGGCTATAAGGAGAGGTTAGATAGCTTGGATTGTTTTATCTGGAGTATTGGAGGCTGAGGGAGAAACAATAGAAAGATATAACATTATTAGAGGCATAGATAGGATAGATAGTCTTTATCCAAGGGTGGAAATGTCAAATGCTCGGGGACATAGGTAGTGAGTGCGGGAACATTTAAAGGAGATTTGTGAGGCAAGTCTTTATTACATAGAGTGGTTGGTGCCTGGATCACAGTCAGGAGAGGTCATAGAAGCAGATACAACAGAAACAAAGTTTAAGATGCATTTGGACAGATATGAACAGGCAGGGCTTTGAGAAGTACTGATCTTGTACAGGCAGATGGGATTAATTAGTTTGTCACCCATGGTCAATGCAGACATGATGGGCTGAAAGGCCTGATCCTGTGTTGTAATCTTATTTTAAAATATCTGACTCAGTCCCACCTGAAACTCAGTGGTCAAATTTCGCAACAGGGGCAAAGACACTCAAAAAGGTGCGCAATATTCAATATTTTAGCCAAAATGTTTTAACTAGTGACAATTAAAATATGTTAATCCCTAGAAAGCAAAGGACATGATTATATCACAGG
The DNA here is from genome assembly GCF_028641065.1 of Leucoraja erinaceus. Lineage (NCBI taxonomy): Eukaryota > Metazoa > Chordata > Chondrichthyes > Rajiformes > Rajidae > Leucoraja > Leucoraja erinaceus. The sequence goes on from NC_073393.1 coordinate 38,116,660, forward strand.
AATAAATAATATGTTAATACAATTGGCAGTAAAAAACAGTGCCAACTTGTAGTTTTGTGGTCTGGAAAGCAATACATAAGAATTTTAAGGTATTACTAGACCAAGTGCAGACCCGTTGGGTCTGTTCCCCCAACGTGCGGTTGTGGGGGGGGAGGCGGCATGCAGCGTCACACACACTAACTACCCCCCCCCCGCACTCACGCTAATTACCCCCCTTGATATTATATTAATATTATTAATTTGCTCCTTTTACCCCATAACCACCCTATCTACTGACGCATAGCCCCCAACTTGCAGTCACATCTAGAGGGAGGTGGGTGGGGGCGGGGGTAGAGAGTGAGGGCAGAAAGAGAAGGGGCAGAGACAGAGAGAGAGACATACACACAGAGAAAGGGGCAAGAGGGATAGGGGGTGGAGAGGAGAAGAGGGAGGATGGGTGAGGGGGGAAGGGGGTGGGGGAGGAGGGGAGGAGGAGAGAGGGGGGTGAGAGTGAGGGGAGAGAGAGGAGGGGGTGCTGAGAGGGGGGTGAGGGGGAGAGGTGTGGAGCAGGGAGGGGAAGGGGCAGGGGGTGGGAGGGGGGGGGGGGGGGGGGGGGGGGGGGGGGGGAGGGTGGGGGGAGGGGGGGGGGGGAGGAGGGGGGAGGGGGAGGGGGGGAGGGGGAGAGAGGGGAGAGGAGGGGAGGAGAGGGGGGGGGGGAGGAGGAGGGGGGGGGAGAGAAGAGGGGGGGGGAGGAGAGGAGACGAGAGGAGAGGAGAGGAGAGGGGGGGAGAGGAGAGGAGGGGAGGGGAGAGGAGGGGGGAGGGGGAGATAGGAGGAGGGAGACGAGAGGGGAGGGGTGAGGGAGGGAGATGCGGGGGGGAGAGAGAGGGGGAGGGAGGAGAGAAAGGTGGGGGAGAGAGAGATGGAGGGGGGAGGAGGGGGGGAGGGAGGGGAGAGGGGGAGAGGGGGGAGAGGGGAGAGGAGAGAGGAGGGGGTGATGGGGGAGAGGGGGGGGGTGGGGTGGGGAGAGAGGTGGGGAGAGAGAGAGAGAGAAAGAGAGAGAGAGAGGGTGCCTTTTTACTTCAACCAAAATCCCCCAAACAACCATTTGCAGGCAGTGCTTTTTTCCTCAAACTAACCATATTTTCATTTTCAAACCACATTATGGGTACTCACAGCTGTGGAGACATTTGTTCAGTGTCATTCAAAGCTCTGATTGAGGCACATCACTTGCAGAGACTGATTGAGGCACACACTTCCTGGTTTTATAGTCCCTCCCCCTCCCTCCTGCGGGGGGCAGCAGAGAGAATGGGGAATTTTGTAAAAATATTAACATCTCTGTAATTTTTCATCGACGGGAAAAATCCTCAGCACACATGCGGCGGAGGGAGGCTCTGAGCGAGGTGGCCAAAAATTACGGCCGTAGGTGGTGGCGTTCTCTCGGAAATTGCAGCACAGATTACCAAAACCGGTCAAGAACAGAGTTTTAGTAATATAGAAGATAGATAGATAGATAGATAGATAGATAGATAGATAGATAGATAGATAGATAGATAGATAGATAGATAGATAGATAGATAAAACAGATTGCTCGAGGAACTCAGCCGGGCAGGCAGCAACTGTGGAGGGAAATGAACAGATGTCATTTCGGGTCGGGACCTTTCTTCACACCTGCAGCATCCACAGTCTCCATTGACCTGCTAGGTTCCTCCAGCAGTCTGTTTTTGCTCAAGGCTCTGTCACCTGCTATCTCTTGTGTCTCTGAATAAGAATTGGAATTTTATTTTACTCAAATTAAACTAATTTACAAAATACACTCATTTCACAGTCGGGAGGATCACATTTCATTCTTTAACTTGTCCTGGTGTCACACTAGTCAAATAGTTGAGAGAAAAGTATTTTTGTTTCACATGTGACATTCCCTCTTCGACATCTTAAAAAGGGCTGCTGCCTTATAGCTGTAGTTCACCCTCAAGCTGACCTTAAGTTGATCTCAAATGAGACATGTTCTTCAAACAGAAGACAAGCACAAAAGCTGGAGTCAGGCAGCATCCCCGGAGAAAAGGAACAGGTGACATTTTGGGGCAAGACCCATCTTCAGACTGAGAGTCAGGGGAAAGGGGAATGAGAGATGTAGACAGTACTTAGGACTTCCTCCAAACATATCCTCTCACGGCTTATCATGTTGATCTCCCTCAAGCTGAACATAACTAATCTCAAATAAGACATTCTTCAAACATTTCCTCTAAATATGTCTCCTCACTGCTTATCAAGTTGATCCCTTACCTGAGGAATCTTGTCCCAGACTTGATTTCACTTCAGATAAAATGAGGCCAATCCACCAATTCTTATTGTTCGGCATCTGGTTCTGGAGAAGGTGGAACGTTTTCTCATTCTGGATAATGGCGAGATGTCCTCCCGCACGCTTACACTGCTTCTGAGCATTCTCAAAGCTCATCCGCTGTTCCACAAACTTATAGCATAAATCCTGGGATTCCTTCTGATGCTGCAAGCTGAGCATTGCCTCAATATGACATAGAGAACAAAACATTAGAAATAATTGTGGGCTCATTTTAAGGCGTCTAGGAGCAGATCCTGATTTGGTTCATCTGACATCTACTGAATCCAACAATGAATGATTTAAAGTAGGAAGCGATTTTTATAACATGTGCTCATCAGTTTGCAATAGATCAAATTTCAGCATCAAAGCAGATAGGACCAAAAATCATTCCTATTGTATACTAGTCCCATGTATTAATTTATTGGCAAATCTCAGTAACTCCAAGGTTATTATGACAGAAATATTCTAAAGTAGCCTGCTTTTGTATTCCCTCGATGAAATATCCTTCTTATCACACATATAATTGGTTACAGATAGAAACTTGGCTTCATGGAAGGAAGCAGAGGGTGATGGTGGAAGGTTGCTTCTCGGACTGGAGGCCTGTGACTAGTGGTGTGCCTCAGGATTCGGTGCTGGGCCCGTTACTGTTTGTCATCTATATCAATGATTTGGATGAGAACATACATGGCAAGATTAGCAAGTTTGCCGATGATACAAAAGAGAGTGGTTTCTTAGATAGTGAAGATGGTTGTGAAAATTTGCAGCAGGATCTGGATCGATTTGCCAGGTGGCCTGAGGAATTGCTGATGGAATTTAATACAGAGAAATGTGCGGTGTTGCATTTTTGGAAAGTCTAACATGGGTAGGACCTACGCAGTAGATCGGGTGGTCAAAAGGGCTTTTGGCACATTGGCCTTCATTAGTCAGTGTTGAGTATAGAAGCTGGGAGGTCATGTTGTAGTTGTATAAGACGTTGGTGAGGCCGCATTTAGAGTATTGCGTTCAGTTCTGGACATCATGTTATCGGAAAGATTTTTGTCTCAAGTTGGAAACGGTACAGAGAAGATTTACGAGGATGTTGCCAGGATAGAGGGTCTGAGCTATAGGAAGAGGTTGAATAGGCTGGGACTCTCTTTCTTGGAGAGCAGGAGGATGAGGGATAATCTTATAAAGGTGTATAAAGTCATGAGAGGAATAGATCGGGTAGATGCTCAGTCTCTTGCCCAGAGTAGGTGAATCAAGGACAAGAGGACATAGGTTTAAGGTGAAGGGGAAAAGTTTTATGGCCCTGCCTCACGGTGCGAGTCCACCCACGAGTGATCCCGAGTTTAAAACAAATCAAGCCCGTGGTAATCTTTAACTCAGTGGGACAGGCAGCATCTCTGGAGAGAAGGAATAGGTGACGGGATTATGGATGACGTCTTTGTGTTACTCCAGCACTGTGTGTTCACTTTTAGTGAACCAGCATCTGTCCTTTCTTGTGTGTGCCTTTTTATGTATCCGTGGCAGTTGATGGTTCACCCTCTGCGCCGAGGCGACCTTCCACTCGCCACCTGTCCCGCTACTGCTGCCGCCGCTACAGCTCCAGGAACCAGCATCTGTCCTTTCTTGTGTGTGACATTTTTTGTATCCGTGGCAGTTGATGGTCGCTCCCTTCCGCTGCCTGTCCCGCTGAGTTAAAGAGTGCCCGCTGTAGACTCACGAGTCACTACGGTAAACCCACGGGCTACTACGTTCTTACAACGAGTTTAAAAGTTTAAAATTTTTACTTCAAGAGTAAATTTAACTCGTGAAAATCTTTCATCATGTTGAAGATTTTCACGAGTTAATAGGTTTCCCTAGTACCTGCCGTTAGCGTTACGAGTTCCGACGTTCCCGCTACGTTAATTCTACGTGATTACCACGAGTTTGATTTGTTTTAAACTCGGGATCATTCGTGGGTGGACTCACACCGTGAGACAGGGGTTTAAATAGGAATCTGAGGGGAAACTTTTGCCACACAAAGGGTGGTGGATGTATGGAACAAGCTGCCAGAGGAGGTAGTTGAGGCTGGGACCATCCCAAAGTTTAAGAAACAGTTCGACAGGTACATGGTTTGGAGGGATATGGACCAAGCACAGGTGGGACTAGTGTAGCTGGGGCATGTGGGAAAGTGTACCACACTGTATCACTCTATGACTCTAACAAACATTAAAAGAAAATAACTTTGACTTGGGGCAAAAGTAGGAAAAGTACTTTACAGATATTGTAAAAATAGCAGCTGGTTTATCAGAAATAATTAGTGTCAAAACTTAATAGGGCGGCACGGTGGCGCAGCGATAAACCTGCTGCCTCATAGCACCAGAGACCCGGTTCAATCCTGACTATGGGTGCTGTCTGCGTGGAGTCTTCATGTTCTCCCTGTGACCGCGTAGGTTTTCTCCAGGTGCTCGGGTTTCCTCCCACATTCCAAAGATGTGCAGGCTTTTAGGTTAGTTGGATTCTGTAAATGGTCCCCAGCGTTTAGGATAAAAGTAGTTACAGGATTGCAGGGTCAATGGGTCGAAAGGCCTGTTTCCACACTGTATCTCTAAAAAAAACCCACAATGGCTGCAGCTACTCTCCAAAGCTGTCCAGTCATCTCAAAATCATCTGCTCCAAATTGGTTACAATTATTAACAAGAGAAAAGCATGCCTTTTTTTTAATTAAATTTTTAATTTTTTTAATTTTTTTTTATTTTAACAAAATTTATTCAATTATTAAAAATAATATTTACACTACAATAAAACAAACCAGAACCCACCACCATAATACAATACAAACATGTATCCGTAATAAACTACTATACAACTATGATACAATCCTTATTGAGGATACATTCAACCCCCTGCGGAGCCCAGCGGTCCCGAAACTCCCTCAGGGTGCCCACAGACAGGGCGTATTCCCTTTCTAATCCCACCCGGGCACGGACGTAACCCCGGAGAAAAGCATGCCTTGGAAGGTTTCTTGCAAAAAATAAAGTAATGTTTTCTCATAAATCACTGTTGAGCTGACAAAAAAGGTGAGAAATCAATGATTCTCTTCTAAGATGTGCAGGTTTGTAGATTAGTTGTCTTCTGTAAATTGTCCCTAGTGTGCTGGATAGAACTAACCTATGGTGATTGCTGGTTGGTGCGGATTTGATAGGTTGAAAGATGTTTCCATGCTTTATCTCTAAAAACTAAACTACACTAAACTAAGTCAAATGGAGTACACTGTTTCTCGTGGTACTGTCTCATGGAGAAGAGTAATGCTGATTCACCAATTAATATTTTAAAGGGAAAAGATAGATACATTGGTCATTGTCTTCTTTGGGGAACTCAAGGTGCACAGAATGGCTATAGGGTCTCTGATATTCCTCGCACCTCTATATCTCTCTCAGGTTTTCCCTAAAAGACTGAATGATAGTTGAATATCAAACTAATGGAAGGGTTACTTTATTGAATAAAGGGAAGCTTCCAATGTCGGGAAACAATCTTGATGTGGCATTCTCCATAGAAACAAATAATATCTGGCTTTTCCACCTGATTAGGCACGGGTTGCAACCTTTTATCCACTTCATTTGCTACAAAATCCATTGAAGGTATGAAACTGTTGTCAACTTGTTTTTTTAACAGTGAACTTACTTCTGTTTATCAATTCAGCTCTGGGGCTAAATAATGAATGTTATGTTCAATGCTCCGTGAAACAGCAACAGATGAGCCTGTGAAGAAGCATTGAAGCGTTGCCAGCAGCTGGCTCACTGCTCGTGTACGGAAAAATCACAAGGACGTTGCCTGGAAACATAGAAACATAGAAACATAGAAATTAGGTGCAGGAGTAGGCCATTCGGCCCTTCGAGCCTGCACCGCCATTTAATATGATCATGGCTGATCATCCAACTCAGTATCCCGTACCTGCCTTTTCTCCATACCCTCTGATCCCCTTGGCCACAAGGGCCACATCTAACTCCCTCTTAAATATAGCCAATGAACTGGCCTCAACTACCCTCTGTGGCAGAGAGTTCCAGAGATTCACCACTCTCTGTGTGAAAAAAGTTCTCCTCATCTCGGTTTTAAAGGATTTCCCCCTTATCCTTAAGCTGTGACCCCTTGTCCTGGACTTCCCCAACATCGGAAACAATCTTCCTGCATCTAGCCTGTCCAACCCCTTAAGAATTTTGTAAGTTTCTATAAGATCCCCTCTCAATCTCCTAAACTCTAGAGAGTATAAACCAAGTCTATCCAGTCTTTCTTCATAAGACAGTCCTGACATCCCAGGAATCTGTCTGGTGAACCTTCTCTGCACTCCCTCTATGGCAATAATGTCCTTCCTCAGATTTGGAGACCAAAACTGCACGCAATACTCCAGGTATGGACTAGAGGGTTTGTGTTGTAAGGAACGATAGGATAAGCTGGGACTGTTATATTGGGAGCAAAAAAGGCCTAGGGATGACCTAAAATCATGAGGCACAAATATAGGATAAACTCACAGTCTTTTCCCCAGGGTGGGGGAGTATAAATCTAGGTTTAATGTCAGAGGGGAAAAACTTAAAGTGGACCTGATGGGCAAGCTCTTCACACAGAACATGGTGAGTATATTGGAATGAATTACCAGAAGAAGTGGAGGAGGCAGGTGCATTAACAACATTTAAAGGATTTTTAGACAGGGACATGGATAGAAAAAGCTTTAGAGGGATATGGGCTAAATGCAGGCTACTGGAATTCAAGACATCTTGATTGGCAAGGCCAAGTTGGGCTGAAGCTCTGTTTTTATGCTGCACATCATAATCACATCCATTTTCAAGAAAGGAGCCAAGTCTGACTAAAGTAACCAGAGGCATTTCTCTATGATGTCTGCCACAGGGGAAATAATCAGCAGGGCCCTCTTTCAGCACCTCCTTGCCGTGGCCACATCGGCGGGTTCCTTCCATCTCGTGGCTCTGTGGACATAATCTACACCGCACAACAACTGCCAAAGAAATGCAGGAAATAACACCAACCATTATACCTGTACATGATTTATTTTCGACCTCACTAAGGCCTTTGATTCTGTCAACTGGGGGAGAAAGTTGAACATCCTCCTCAAGTTCCATCATACTGTTGCATTATGATGACAGGCAAGTGGGCAGCACGGTGGCGCAGAGGTGGAGGCACTCGCTGCCTTACAGCGCCAGATACCCGGATTCGATCCTGACTACGGATTTTTGTCTGTACGGAGTTTATACTTTTTCCCTGTGACTTACGTGAGTTTTCTCCAGGATCTTCGGTTTCCTTCCACACTCCAAAGACATACAGGTTTGTAGGTTAATTGGCTTGATAGAATTCAATTCAATTCAATTCAATTTTAATATCATCGCACAAATACAAGTATGTGTACAACCAAATGCAGTTTTGCGTCAGTCCGTAGTAGTTGTGCATAAAGAAATTTAAAAAAAAAATAGAAAGAGAGAAGATACAGAAAATCAAAAAATACAGAATAATTAAACAATGGGGACGGAGGGACCGGAGAAATCTATCGGCGGGACTCCGAGTTCAGCAATGTGATTGTATTGTTGTAGAAGCTGTTCCTCATCCTACTAGTACGTGACCTGAGGCTCCTGTACCGCCTCCCTGATGGGAGGAGGGCAAACAGTCCATGGTTGGGGTGTGAGGGTCTTTGATGATCTTCCCAGCCCGTCTCAGACACCATAATTGTAATTGTCCCTAGTGTGTGTAGGGTAGTGTAAGTGTACAGGGATCGTTGGTCAACGCAGACTCGTGTGCCGAAGGGCCTGTTTCTGTGCTGTATCCCCAAGCTAAACTAAGTCATAATCCTAACCAACAGGCCCACCCTGACCGCTGTCAAGCATGCCTCCATTGCCACAAACACTTTTTTTTTCAATCTTTCTCACCACGTTGCTGCCCTTCACCATGCTTCATTCTGGAGTAGAATCTCTTCTTCAAACTTATTGAAAACTACTGACCATGTCACCTTTGCTCAAAACTAAAGTTACCCCAATTTTAGCTACTGTACACACATGAAGTTTTGCGCAAGCTCAGAGGCTGATCTTCAAGTCATATCAAAACTCCATCACCGAAGCAAATGATAGGATGAGTTTTGCATTCAACATTCTCAAAAGTCTTCTACTAATTCCCAAGAATAATGGTTATGAGGACACACAGGGAGATTTGCATTTCGATCTCTCTGTACAATGCATTTCGTTGTCTCTGTACTGTACACTGACAATGACAATTAAAATTGAATCTGAATCTGAATCTGAGAAGCACAACATTTCTCCAATCTCACGTACCATATCTCAGAGCCCATACTGAGGAAAAGATTGTTCAAATTTAAAGACCTCAAACGGGGCACAAAACTCAAGGCCTACTGAGCAGCAGTGATGCCTGCCCAACAATAATGTGTGCTTCTGAAATTTGAACTACCTTCAGCATTCAAGATTCAAGAGAGTTTATTGTCATGTGTCCCAGATAGGACAATGAAATTCTTGCTTTGCTTCAGCACATCAGAATATAGTAGACATGAATACAGAACAAATCAGTGTGTCCATATACCATTATATAAATATATACACACAAGAATAAATAAACAGATCAAGTGCAAATAAACAGATAATGGTCTATTAATGTTCAGAGTTTTGTTTGAGTTCAGTTTAATAGCTTGATGGCTGTGGGGAAGCAGCTATTCCTGAACCTGGACGTTGCAGTCTTCAGGCTCCTGTACCTTCTACCTGAAGGTAGCGGGGAGATGAGTGTGTGGCCAGGATGGTGTGGGTCCTTGATGATGCTGCCAGCCTTTTTGAGTCAGCGAATGCGATAGACCCCCGCAAGATAATGGAGAGATACCACCTACAATCTCTCTGCAAACCCTCCAAATGCACTGCAGAATAAGTCAGCTTACAGCAGCATCCTCTCCCAGGCCAACATACCCTAGTCCAGGAACCTACACCAAGTCACTGGAAGGAATCGTAGAGGGTGGTGCTAGCAAAGATCCTATTCAGGTGACTTGAGCAATGTTGCCCGAGACTTCATGTGTTGTTAAACTGCAGGGCTCTCCCCAGTTCCACACTGGGGTATTGTTCAGACTAAGTTTATGCTCCTGCCTGTGAACCTCAGGCAAAGTAAAAGGTGCTGATGGAACAGTAGGTCAGACAGCATTTGGGGAGAGGAAACTTTCAATCTGAGATCCTTCATCTAGGGTCATGGTCTTGCAGGGTGGAACCAGGCCCTTCGGCCCAACTTGCCCACATGTGTTGCACAAGGCATTGTACAAGGCATTGGTGAGGCCAATTCTGGAGTATGGTGTACAATTTTGGTTGCCTAATTATAGGAAGGACGTCAACAAAATAGAGAGAGTACAGAGATTTACTAGAATGTTGCCTGGGTTTCAGCAACTAAGTTACAGAGAAAGGTTGAACAAGTTAGGGCTTTATTCTTTGGAGCGCAGAAGGTTTAAGGGGGGACTTGATAGAGGTCTTTAAAATGATGAGAGGGATAGACAGAGTTGATGTGGATAAGCTTTTCCCACTGAGAGTAGAGAAGATTCAAACAAGGGGACATGACTTGAGAATTAAGGGACAGAAGTTTAGGGGTAACATGAGGGGGAACTTCTTTACTCAGAGAGTGGTGGCTGTGTGGAATGAGCTTCCAGTGAAGGTGGTGGAGGCAGGTTCGTTTTTATCATTTAAAAATAAATTGGATGGTTATATGGACGGGAAAGGAATGGTCTGAGCGCAGGTATATGGGACTAGGGGAGAATACGTGTTCAGCACGGACTAGAAGGGTCGAGATGGCCTGTTTCCGTTCTGTAATTGTTATATGGATATTATATGGTTATATGTCCCATCTAACTAGTCCCGCCTGCCTGCGTTTGGCCCATATCCCTCTAAACCTGCCCTATCCATGTATTTGTCTAAATTTTTCTGAAACATTGCGATAATACCTGCCTCAACTATCTCCTCCAGCAACTCGTTCGAAACACCCACCACTCTGTATGTGAAATGTTATATGAAAATGTGAAAATCTTTCCCCCTTCACCTCAAAGGTCTAAGCTGAGTCTCCTGTGCCTGAAACCCTAGAGGTCAGGGAGGAGTACTCACGCCTTACCCTGTCTTAAGAATCACCGCTCCAATGATATTGCAACATAATTTTATGCACTGAGGGGATAATTCTAAATTAGTAAAATACGGTTCAGTTACCAAATAAATGAGGGATTCTGCTTTGATCTGCAAACGTTCAGAGCAAATTCTTGATTTAAAGGTGTCAGGGGGTTATGGGGAGAATGGGGTTGAGAGGAAAAGATAGATCAGCCTTGAATGAATGGTGGGGTAGGCTTGATGGGCCGAATGGCCTAATTCTGCTCCTCCAACCTACAAAAGCTCCAGGAAAGCCAGATTTGAGGTGAGATGCGGCGCTACAAAGGCAGCACCTTCGCCAGACACCAATTCCAACTGGTGTGTGTCCGACCCTTCTCTCCAGAGATGCTGCATGTCCCGCTGAGTTACTTACTTGTTGTGTCCATCGAGCGGTATGAAATCGATCGACTTCTATTATTTATTTCTCTATGTGTGTCAAGTAACCTGTTTGGTTTTCCCTGTTTGTCTTTTTGCACCCTCCGCCATTGCCACTTTCATTTCACTTTCGTACGTGTATGTGACAATCTGCCTGACTCCCCCCTGATTAACCTTTGCTTTCCCATCTCCCTCGTCCCAGTTTTTCCTGCCTGTCCCCCCTGACAATGATCTCTATGTTTCCTTTCACTGACAATGATCTATTCTTCGTCCCCTTTGATGTCCATATCTCTGTGTCTCCCTCTCCCCTGACTCTCAGTCTGAAGGAGGTCAGCCGTTCCTTCTCTCCAGAGATGCTGCCAGAGTGACTCCAGCATTTTGTATTTGCAATCAATGTAAACCAGCAATCTGCAGTTGTGATGGGCACAGGTTAGCACTGGGGAGTGCGGGCAGGGTAACTCACCCGGCTTCCGCGCCACGTCCTGGGCGTGTGATAGTCCGAGCCCGCCCGTTCCGGGGCCGCGGGGACGAAGGCGTCTCGGTTGGTGTGATGGCTGGAAACACGTTGAAGGTAGGAGGATAGCGCGGTCCGCGGCTCAGGGTCGTGCCCAAAGAGTGCCGGCTCTGAATCCCGGACTCCCGGCATGTTAGTGTATGTATCCCTTTGTGAAGATGTATCCCTTTGTGAGGATTGCAACACAAGGTGCATCACATGCAACCTGTATGTATCTCGTCGCTCGGCTCAACGCTCCACCAACGGAGAAGTAATATTATTCACAGGAGCTTGAAAACAAATTGCATCAGCCGATTGTGTTAAAGAATTATGGAGTTAACACGGGTGTCTTTGCGAATGTTTACACTGCATTACACGGGATAATCTGGTCCGTTTTCCAAACGGTGAATCTTGCTGTGTTATACAATCACGCATGTGATTCGGGCTTCTCCACATCCAAGACCGTAAATGAAGTACTGGGGAACAGCAGGTGTTGCAAAATAAAGTTTGTAGCAATGTTACATCATTTTGAGATCAAGTCTGCAATTTATCCCATCAGATAAAGCATAAAAAGTGGTTTAATTTGACACCTAATTCACTTTCATATCTTCAGTATTAAAAAAGTTATGGCCATTTTCATACTCGGAAATTAGCACCTTGTTCCCTATTGATTTTCCATTGACTTAGCACAAAAGCTGTAATCGAGGACAGTCAAAAGCCCATAAC